>NW_027281589.1:0-123564 GCF_046629955.1 Centroberyx affinis | reverse complement strand
CCAACCTTCAACAAACAGCGGAAGGAGAGCCCAAACAACAAGCGGAGGCAACATGTTGCAGCTAGCTAGCAAGCGCGGCCGCTTGTCAGCTCTGCAATCCGGAGCCCTGTCTCAAGAAAAAAAAGGCTTACAGCACCTGGTATTCCCAGGCGGTCTCCCATCCAAGTACTAACCAGGCCCGAACCTGCTTAGCTTCCGAGATCTGACGAGATCGGGCGCGCTCAGGTTGGTGTGGCCGTAAGCCACAGACGGACTAACAGAAGGGCCTTTTATAGATGGCAAGACCAACCTTCAACAAACAGTGGAAGGAGAGCGCAAAGGCCAGGCTCCCAAACAACAAGCGGAGGCAACATGTTGCAGCTAGCTAGCAAGCGCGGCCGCTTGTCAGCTCTGCAATCCGGAGCCCTGTCTCAAGAAAAAAAAAGGCTTACAGCACCTGGTATTCCCAGGCGGTCTCCCATCCAAGTACTAACCAGGCCCGAACCTGCTTAGCTTCCGAGATCTGACGAGATCGGGCGCGCACAGGTTGGTGTGGCCGTAAGCCACAGACGGACTAACAGAAGGGCCTTTTATAGATGGCAAGACCAACCTTCAACAAACAGCGGAAGGAGAGCGCAAAGGCCAGGCTCCCAAACAACAAGCGGAGGCAACATGTTGCAGCTAGCTAGCAAGCGCTGCCGCTTGTCAGCTCTGCAATCCGGAGCCCTGTCTCAAGAAAAAAAAAGGCTTACAGCACCTGGTATTCCCAGGCGGTCTCCCATCCAAGTACTAACCAGGCCCGAACCTGCTTAGCTTCCGAGATCTGACGAGATCGGGCGCGCTCAGGTTGGTGTGGCCGTAAGCCACAGACTGACTAACAGAAAGGCCTTTTATAGATGGCAAGACCAACCTTCAACAAACAGCGGAAGGAGAGCGCAAAGGCCAGGCTCCCAAACAACAAGCGGAGGCAACATGTTGCAGCTAGCTAGCAAGCGCGGCCGCTTGTCAGCTCTGCAATCCGGAGCCCTGTCTCAAGAAAAAAAAAGGCTTACAGCACCTGGTATTCCCAGGCGGTCTCCCATCCAAGTACTAACCAGGCCCGAACCTGCTTAGCTTCCGAGATCTGACGAGATCGGGCGCGCTCAGGTTGGTGTGGCCGTAAGCCACAGACGGACTAACAGAAGGGCCTTTTATAGATGGCAAGACCAACCTTCAACAAACAGCGGAAGGAGAGCCAAAGGCCACCCAAACAACAAGCGGAGGCAACATGTTGCAGCTAGCTAGCAAGCGCTGCCGCTTGTCAGCTCTGCAATCCGGAGCCCTGTCTCAAGAAAAAAAAAGGCTTACAGCACCTGGTATTCCCAGGCGGTCTCCCATCCAAGTACTAACCAGGCCCGAACCTGCTTAGCTTCCGAGATCTGACGAGATCGGGCGCGCACAGGTTGGTGTGGCCGTAAGCCACAGACGGACTAACAGAAGGGCCTTTTATAGATGGCAAGACCAACCTTCAACAAACAGCGGAAGGAGAGCGCAAAGGCTCCAAACAACAAGCGGAGTCAACATGTTGCATCTAGCTAGCAAGCGCTGCCGCTTGTCAGCTCTGCAATCCGGAGCCCCGTCTCAAGAAAAAAAAGGCTTACAGCACCTGGTATTCCCAGGCGGTCTCCCATCCAAGTACTAACCAGGCCCGAACCTGCTTAGCTTCCGAGATCTGACGAGATCGGGTGCGCACAGGTTGGTGTGGCCGTAAGCCACAGACGGACTAACAGAAGGGCCTTTTATAGATGGCAAGACCAACCTTTAACAAACAGCGGAAGGAGAGCTCAATGGCCAGGCTCCCAAACAACAAGCGGAGTCAACATGTTGCATCTAGCTAGCAAGCGCTGCCGCTTGTCAGCTCTGCAATCCGGAGCCCCGTCTCAAGAGAAAAAAAAGGCTTACAGCACCTGGTATTCCCAGGCGGTCTCCCATCCAAGTACTAACCAGGCCCGAACCTGCTTAGCTTCCGAGATCTGACGAGATCGTGTGCGCACAGGTTGGTGTGGCCGTAAGCCACAGACGGACTAACAGAAGGGCCTTTTATAGATGGCAAGACCAACCTTTAACAAACAGCGGAAGGAGAGCTCAAAGGCCAGGCTCCCAAACAACAAGCGGAGTCAACATGTTGCATCTAGCTAGCAAGCGCTGCCGCTTGTCAGCTCTGCAATCCGGAGCCCCGTCTCAAGAAAAAAAAAGGCTTACAGCACCTGGTATTCCCAGGCGGTCTCCCATCCAAGTACTAACCAGGCCCGAACCTGCTTAGCTTCCGAGATCTGACGAGATCGGGCGCGCACAGGTTGGTGTGGCCGTAAGCCACAGACGGACTAACAGAAGGGCCTTTTATAGATGGCAAGACCAACCTTTAACAAACAGCGGAAGGAGAGCGCAAAGGCCAGGCTCCCAAACAACAAGCGGAGTCAACATGTTGCATCTAGCTAGCAAGCGCTGCCGCTTGTCAGCTCTGCAATCCGGAGCCCCGTCTCAAGAAAAAAAAAGGCTTACAGCACCTGGTATTCCCAGGCGGTCTCCCATCCAAGTACTAACCAGGCCCGAACCTGCTTAGCTTCCGAGATCTGACGAGATCGGGCGCGCACAGGTTGGTGTGGCCGTAAGCCACAGACGGACTAACAGAAGGGCCTTTTATAGATGGCAAGACCAACCTTTTACAAACAGCGGAAGGAGAGCGCAAAGGCCAGGCTCCCAAACAACAAGCGGAGTCAACATGTTGCATCTAGCTAGCAAGCGCTGCCGCTTGTCAGCTCTGCAATCCGGAGCCCCGTCTCAAGAGAAAAAAAAGGCTTACAGCACCTGGTATTCCCAGGCGGTCTCCCATCCAAGTACTAACCAGGCCCGAACCTGCTTAGCTTCCGAAATCTGACGAGATCGGGCGCGCTCAGGTTGGTGTGGCCGTAAGCCACAGACGGACTAACAGAAGGGCCTTTTATAGATGGCAAGACCAACCTTTAACAAACAGCGGAAGGAGAGCGCAAAGGCCAGGCTCCCAAACAACAAGCGGAGTCAACATGTTGCATCTAGCTAGCAAGCGCTGCCGCTTGTCAGCTCTGCAATCCGGAGCCCCGTCTCAAGAGAAAAAAAAGGCTTACAGCACCTGGTATTCCCAGGCGGTCTCCCATCCAAGTACTAACCAGGCCCGAACCTGCTTAGCTTCCGAGATCTGACGAGATCGGGCGCGCACAGGTTGGTGTGGCCGTAAGCCACAGACGGACTAACAGAAGGGCCTTTTATAGATGGCAAGACCAACCTTTAACAAACAGCGGAAGGAGAGCGCAAAGGCCAGGCTCCCAAACAACAAGCGGAGTCAACATGTTGCATCTAGCTAGCAAGCGCTGCCGCTTGTCAGCTCTGCAATCCGGAGCCCCGTCTCAAGAGAAAAAAAAGGCTTACAGCACCTGGTATTCCCAGGCGGTCTCCCATCCAAGTACTAACCAGGCCCGAACCTGCTTAGCTTCCGAGATCTAACGAGATCGGGCGCGCACAGGTTGGTGTGGCCGTAAGCCACAGACGGACTAACAGAAGGGCCTTTTATAGATGGCAAGACCAACCTTTAACAAACAGCGGAAGGAGAGCGCAAAGGCCAGGCTCCCAAACAACAAGCGGAGTCAACATGTTGCATCTAGCTAGCAAGCGCTGCCGCTTGTCAGCTCTGCAATCCGGAGCCCCGTCTCAAGAGAAAAAAAAGGCTTACAGCACCTGGTATTCCCAGGCGGTCTCCCATCCAAGTACTAACCAGGCCCGAACCTGCTTAGCTTCCGAGATCTGACGAGATCGGGCGCGCTCAGGTTGGTGTGGCCGTAAGCCACAGACGGACTAACAGAAGGGCCTTTTATAGATGGCAAGACCAACCTTCAACAAACAGCGGAAGGAGAGCGCAAAGGCCAGGCTCCCAAACAACAAGCGGAGGCAACATGTTGCAGCTAGCTAGCAAGCGCGGCCGCTTGTCAGCTCTGCAATCCGGAGCCCTGTCTCAAGAAAAAAAAAGGCTTACAGCACCTGGTATTCCCAGGCGGTCTCCCATCCAAGTACTAACCAGGCCCGAACCTGCTTAGCTTCCGAGATCTGACGAGATCGGGCGCGCTCAGGTTGGTGTGGCCGTAAGCCACAGACGGACTAACAGAAGGGCCTTTTATAGATGGCAAGACCAACCTTCAACAAACAGCGGAAGGAGAGCCCAAACAACAAGCGGAGGCAACATGTTGCAGCTAGCTAGCAAGCGCGGCCGCTTGTCAGCTCTGCAATCCGGAGCCCTGTCTCAAGAAAAAAAAAGGCTTACAGCACCTGGTATTCCCAGGCGGTCTCCCATCCAAGTACTAACCAGGCCCGAACCTGCTTAGCTTCCGAGATCTGACGAGATCGGGCGCGCTCAGGTTGGTGTGGCCGTAAGCCACAGACGGACTAACAGAAGGGCCTTTTATAGATGGCAAGACCAACCTTTAACAAACAGCGGAAGGAGAGCGCAAAGGCCAGGCTCCCAAACAACAAGCGGAGTCAACATGTTGCATCTAGCTAGCAAGCGCTGCCGCTTGTCAGCTCTGCAATCCGGAGCCCCGTCTCAAGAGAAAAAAAAGGCTTACAGCACCTGGTATTCCCAGGCGGTCTCCCATCCAAGTACTAACCAGGCCCGAACCTGCTTAGCTTCCGAGATCTGACGAGATCGGGCGCGCACAGGTTGGTGTGGCCGTAAGCCACAGACGGACTAACAGAAGGGCCTTTTATAGATGGCAAGACCAACCTTTAACAAACAGCGGAAGGAGAGCGCAAAGGCCAGGCTCCCAAACAACAAGCGGAGTCAACATGTTGCATCTAGCTAGCAAGCGCTGCCGCTTGTCAGCTCTGCAATCCGGAGCCCCGTCTCAAGAGAAAAAAAAGGCTTACAGCACCTGGTATTCCCAGGCGGTCTCCCATCCAAGTACTAACCAGGCCCGAACCTGCTTAGCTTCCGAGATCTGACGAGATCGGGCGCGCACAGGTTGGTGTGGCCGTAAGCCACAGACGGACTAACAGAAGGGCCTTTTATAGATGGCAAGACCAACCTTTAACAAACAGCGGAAGGAGAGCGCAAAGGCCAGGCTCCCAAACAACAAGCGGAGTCAACATGTTGCATCTAGCTAGCAAGCGCTGCCGCTTGTCAGCTCTGCAATCCGGAGCCCCGTCTCAAGAGAAAAAAAAGGCTTACAGCACCTGGTATTCCCAGGCGGTCTCCCATCCAAGTACTAACCAGGCCCGAACCTGCTTAGCTTCCGAGATCTGACGAGATCGGGCGCGCTCAGGTTGGTGTGGCCGTAAGCCACAGACGGACTAACAGAAGGGCCTTTTATAGATGGCAAGACCAACCTTCAACAAACAGCGGAAGGAGAGCGCAAAGGCCAGGCTCCCAAACAACAAGCGGAGGCAACATGTTGCAGCTAGCTAGCAAGTGCGGCCGCTTGTCAGCTCTGCAATCCGGAGCCCTGTCTCAAGAAAAAAAAAGGCTTACAGCACCTGGTATTCCCAGGCGGTCTCCCATCCAAGTACTAACCAGGCCCGAACCTGCTTAGCTTCCGAGATCTGACGAGATCGGGCGCGCTCAGGTTGGTGTGGCCGTAAGCCACAGACGGACTAACAGAAGGGCCTTTTATAGATGGCAAGACCAACCTTCAACAAACAGCGGAAGGAGAGCCCAAACAACAAGCGGAGGCAACATGTTGCAGCTAGCTAGCAAGCGCGGCCGCTTGTCAGCTCTGCAATCCGGAGCCCTGTCTCAAGAAAAAAAAAGGCTTACAGCACCTGGTATTCCCAGGCGGTCTCCCATCCAAGTACTAACCAGGCCCGAACCTGCTTAGCTTCCGAGATCTGACGAGATCGGGCGCGCTCAGGTTGGTGTGGCCGTAAGCCACAGACGGACTAACAGAAGGGCCTTTTATAGATGGCAAGACCAACCTTCAACAAACAGCGGAAGGAGAGCCCAAACAACAAGCGGAGGCAACATGTTGCAGCTAGCTAGCAAGCGCGGCCGCTTGTCAGCTCTGCAATCCGGAGCCCTGTCTCAAGAAAAAAAAAGGCTTACAGCACCTGGTATTCCCAGGCGGTCTCCCATCCAAGTACTAACCAGGCCCGAACCTGCTTAGCTTCCGAGATCTGACGAGATCGGGCGCGCTCAGGTTGGTGTGGCCGTAAGCCACAGACGGACTAACAGAAGGGCCTTTTATAGATGGCAAGACCAACCTTCAACAAACAGTGGAAGGAGAGCGCAAAGGCCAGGCTCCCAAACAACAAGCGGAGGCAACATGTTGCAGCTAGCTAGCAAGCGCGGCCGCTTGTCAGCTCTGCAATCCGGAGCCCTGTCTCAAGAAAAAAAAAGGCTTACAGCACCTGGTATTCCCAGGCGGTCTCCCATCCAAGTACTAACCAGGCCCAAACCTGCTTAGCTTCCGAGATCTGACGAGATCGGGCGCGCACAGGTTGGTGTGGCCGTAAGCCACAGACGGACTAACAGAAGGGCCTTTTATAGATGGCAAGACCAACCTTCAACAAACAGCGGAAGGAGAGCGCAAAGGCCAGGCTCCCAAACAACAAGCGGAGGCAACATGTTGCAGCTAGCTAGCAAGCGCTGCCGCTTGTCAGCTCTGCAATCCGGAGCCCTGTCTCAAGAGAAAAAAAAGGCTTACAGCACCTGGTATTCCCAGGCGGTCTCCCATCCAAGTACTAACCAGGCCCGAACCTGCTTAGCTTCCGAGATCTGACGAGATCGGGCGCGCACAGGTTGGTGTGGCCGTAAGCCACAGACGGACTAACAGAAGGGCCTTTTATAGATGGCAAGACCAACCTTTAACAAACAGCGGAAGGAGAGCGCAAAGGCCAGGCTCCCAAACAACAAGCGGAGTCAACATGTTGCATCTAGCTAGCTAGCTAGCGGATAAAGAAATGTGTAACCAGAGCTGTGTAACATTGCAACATTGCAATCAAATATATAAATAGGAGTAGGTAAAATTAACTTAAAAATACAAAAGAAAGAAAAATAAAAATAAAAGAAAAATTGTGCTTTTGTGTTTCTGTTAAAAATATACAGTATACAGATAAGTAAAAATAACTTAAAATAAAAATAGAAAAATGTGGACATTGCAGCTAAAAAATATAAATACAAGTAAGTGAGAACTGTGTAAATGCTGCAACAAATTATGGGCATCTCTCTCGCTGAAAGACGCACAGCGGCTACAGTAGGCATAGGGGGAAAATAAAATAAAATAAAACAGGCAAAAGTTACTGATTACTGTACAGATAATGGCATCTCTGTACGCCTCTAATTGCAGGTATATTTTCTGCTACTAAATCTACCTCTGATGCCCCCCTCCCTGCCTCAGCCTCTGCTCAGCCTACCGAGAGTACCTCATTGCCTGTACCTAACTCCGCCTCTACTTCTACTGAGCCTGATGAGCCAACTGCTGCAGATGAGCTGCCATCTTCTGCACCCTCTTCCCAAAAAAAGCGAACCTTTCTCAAGCAGTGGCTCACCACATTCAAATGGCTGCGCTTCTTGGATGACAATTTCATGTACTGTGACATTTGTACTACAACAAAACCGGCACGTCTATGCACAAATCAAACAAATGCACCAACTATCAGCACTCCACCCTCACTCGCCATGTTTTAAGCAAAGAACATCAGGCTTGCCTCAATGTTCCTGCTCTGCAAAGAGACTTAGAACGAAGTCAGGTGAAGGTGACCAGCCAGCAGGACAAAGCAGCGCTGGTGCTGTTTAAAGCTACTCACTGGATGGACCAGGAGGGGGTCCCCCTGTCCAAGTTCGAGTCGTTAAGTAGCTTTTTGACAGAGGTTGGTGTCGCATTGCAATCAGCTAGGATCATGTAAAGATCATATCTTTTATGATCCTAGGCAATCAAGCCACTGGTGTGTACTTGTCTGGAGATGGCTGTGGCGGCTATCTTGCACTCTCGAGTTCATTAGTTTATGCAGAGTGAGTTCCACCAGAGATATTTGGTTCAAATTATGCCAACAGTTTGTACCCCTCGCACATGTTTCAGAAATAAAGACGTTTTTGGAAAAGTCTATTTGTCCAGTGTCACTGTTAAACTTTTACAATGACCTTTTTTTACAACACTAAAGTAGTACAGTGAATGATAGCTCTTTACAAATAGTTATTTTTATTCTGAGTTCAATGCCTCCTCTTGACCACACGGTATTGCTGTAACCTTAAGTTTGATCTAGGTCAGAGCACCTAGCGGCCTTCTTGACGATTTTCCTTAGTAACTAGTTCTCATTGTAAACATTGCCTATCTCCGTGTCAGCTTGGCTCAAACATTCCTTTCTTGTTCCTAGCCGCCTTATTTGTGGTCGTTTTACTTGTGAAGCTGTGTAATATACCTATGTTTACTGACTTTGACTTTGCAGACTATTAGAATCACACTGATCACAAAATATTTTTGTATCTCTTTTTATTCCTTTTTCGTTTCACAAATTGTATGCAAGAAACCCTCAAGTAAAACGGTATGTTTAGGCAAAGAACATGTACCATACTGTAGTGGTCAACAACACTATGGATGAACATTTCGACTATTAGTTATTATCTTTAATTATGTTTAAGTATTTAAGTAATTAAGTGAAAAACAACCACAGCATATAGCCTAACAACACACTGATTTGCAGTGGATTTCTAATCTACAGTTCAGTTTTAACTTGCAAAAACTACATATCAAGTAGCCACAATGGAAAGAAAGATGGTTATTACATAATGCACTGTATTATTACATTTTCATCATAAAAATAGTAACTCCCGCATTTTGTAATAACCACCGCAATATGTAATAATTCATTACAAAATGTGGGGAAATGTATTACATATTGCGTTCAGACTGTGTATTGCAAAGTTATTACATAATGCAGTGTTATTACATAATGCGTTGTTACACGCCTCAAGTAACCTTTCAATGTATTGGACAGTTGAGATATATCCACTCCGAAACATTCAGACTGTTGCAATGGATCAATGTTGTCTTGCAGTTGCATCATTTCAGGATCAGATAGAGGACTGTCCAGTGCGGGGACATTGGCCCCGGGATGAGGCTAAATCGTGTATCTACTCTCCTCCCATTCGATCTCTGGTATGAGTATACCCTGACAAAGATAGATTGTGTATAAACATGCATATTAAATGTTATTGAGTAAACAAATTTAAACAAGCACTGTGCCCTTACCACTACTTATTACAAAATAGGTAATAGTTTGAGATGAAAGAAAGAAAAGGGGATGCCATTTTCGTTTGTCGCTGGCTAGTAGTACACTTACAGCAAATGGATACTGTACTGACAAGTAAACAAGTATATTTAGAGTATACTGTAGGCCTATGGGGAAATGAGAAGTGGCAAACCAAAAAACACAGTGAGAGAATAGGCCTTCAGTTTACTTTTATTTTGAAGTCTACATCGTTAAACCATGTACTACTGACACTAGGCAGGCAGACGTGCGTTAGTTGGTTAGTAGATCATTATCAAAGGAGGCGCGATCCTCTTACGCCTAAGCATGTGTGTGTGAGACAGTTTTTCAGGCAGGTGTAGTGCTGGTGTAGCGTATGAGTGCAGATCGTAGGTTAGGCGTTTTTCCAACACCTAACTGCTGGTGACTGGTGGCTAGCAGCCATCAGGAGAGATAAGTGGATACCAACCGAGCCTCAACAGTTTGCGCGGGGGCTAAAACCACTGGGAGCTCCCTTTATAGCGACCCTACTTCTCCATACATGTAACAATTAAACATACAGTACTTGCCTTAAAGCCACGGTTGTTGTCCGTCACACCGCAGTGGTTGTGTTCTTAAGCATTCCGTAGTTTTGAATACAGCGGGGTTTTTGTCTAACCTGACTTGCCAGATGGTTTGTTACACAGAACCATCTGGGAAGTCGTCACTGGAAACTGTTTGGAAAAGGGCAGGCACTTTCAAAAAATACTTTGCAGGTGATTGGATGAACCATCTGTCTATCACCGTCTATCACGGGCTAACTTCAACCAATCAGATCAACGAACCATATAAACAAACTCTTGCCGAAGCCGGTCGGGAGAAGAGCGAAAACATCTTTTCCATCCAGAAAAGCCTTCAGTGCCGTTCTTTGCTCTTCTTTCAATGAAGAAATACTCTCCAGTTCAGAAACAACTGTTATAGCAGCATCTACGCTAGCCTCTTTAGGAGCCGCCATTGTTGTGAACGAACAGTCGCTTCTCACTGTTGCCACACCTAAGCCACGCCCCCAGCTGCCCTCATAGGACGCTGATTGGTCCGCACCGCTGTGGTTCGGCCACAAACGCATAACTTGAAGCCTGGCAAGATGGATTCTCGCGTGATCGTGATCTTGCGAATCCAGCTGCCTCGCAAGGTAAGTTTTTGTCATGTCCGAGCCTGTCATTTCTCTCAAAACCAGCCTACGGCTGTGTAATTGCGGGTTTCAACTGCTCCACAGCGCCATCTAACGGTTCGGAGGGTGTAGCGCATCGGTCACATAGCAATGGATGAGCTCTTTGGCTTCTGTCAGGTGTCTGTACTCTGCCCAATCAATTGTTTTGGTGTATCGACCAGTGAAATCTCATAGGTCATTCCAGGTGACGTAAGGTCAAAAACACATCGAATTTCGGGGAGACTTGAGCGCAAAGACATAGCGGAAAACAGAAAACAGATAAGAACACAGTAACACACATTTCTCATTCCAATCATTTCATAATTTCAACAGTTAGACAGTTATTTATAATAGTGTAGTTTAATAGTTTTTATTTAGCTTTTTCTTATTTTACTTTAGCTTTTCTTGGATAGGGTTCTGCTTTCTTAGTGTTGAGGTGGGGGTTGTTGTTGTTGCCTTTATTTGAGGTTAGTTTTTGTTAGAAGTGCTGTAGTTTTTGTAAAACAAATTAGTGTATGTAGTCCAAAATATTTATTGACTTTTTTTATACTGTAGTTATTGGTTATTGTTATTGGTTTGATATTCTAGCTAGTCTCACACACACACACACACACACACACAAATGTCACAGCTTTGTAGTGGCTGTAATACAGCCTTTATTAAAGGTCCCAAAGGCTATAGTAGAGTGACAATTCTTAAAGTAGCAAGCCATCACACAGCCAAAGCTGTATTTCCTGCTGCCTCCCCCCAACAAGAAGCATTCATATGTCAACCATGTCTATCTATGCTATGAAGCAGAACCAGAGTAAAAGGCAAGAAAAGAACACTTCTCACTCCAAGAAAATCCCCTGTTGCAAAGAAGCGCACAACATCCATGCTCGCCGATTCCCAAGAAGCGAACCACATCTGGATTCTCTCCATCCCATTCACCTGTCAAGATGGGCACGCTCAACACCACCCAACTCACCCACCTATCCAGCCAAAAAAAAAACAATTCAAAGTTTTGGATGTGGCCCATTGGCCAAGGCCAAATTTTACCTGGCCAACAGTCAATATTTGCCAGCTTTCCAGTTCTTTTTAAGGTCGCATGTCAGGCGCCATATGATAACAGCCTGCAGACAAGCCATTATGCAAGAGGTAAGGTTTGTCTGCCTGAAATATGTATTTAATATTTCTCATGTTTTTTTAATATTAGATTTATATTTTTATATTTCCTTTTATGCTTTTATTCTATTATGCAGAGAAAGAAGCTGTCTCAGGACGTGAATGGGCCCATGAAACAACAAGCTGACCCAGAGGTAATATCCACATTTACGTGGGATGGTGTTCTGGACTGGGCTGACGAGAAGGCACGCGCTCCTGATGGCATATTTGAGGGCCACATTCCCACCATCAAGAACCATTCAAGGACCATTAAACAGAGGTTGAAAGATCATTATGAGGTAAGGTTGTTATTTATGTGTTTTTACTACTACTGTTAAAGTAACATTTGTGAAGCATAATATATATATTTTTTTTTTTAAATGGCCGTTTCCCCTGGAGATCTTGGTAGTCATGAAACACTCCGCCCTGGAGGCGGGCCGTTCACAGGGTCATTGTACTGTATGTACATGTACTGTTTACCAAATATACTGTGTAAGAGTTTCTTCATTTGTAGTCGATGACATAATGTTTTATGGTCTTTCACCGTGCATGGGTACCCAAGGTTTATCTTATTACTCACTTGTCTCCATTTGTTATTGTGATTGAAGTAGGAGAAATGTGCTGCATTTGCAATTAAAGGGATGACTTACCCAAAATTAAAATACTAGGCCCTTAGATTATGGGCGCCACCCAGTATCTAAATGATTCTATATAATTTACTGTTGACAGAAGAAACAAGATGTCTTTTTAATTATTACCTATCTACATGTTTTTCAGAGATGAATGTGAGCAAGAAGCACAACGATTGCTGGATCAGAGGACCGGAATGACACTAGCAATTGCACTATTCACAGCAAACAAGAAAAATAAGTTCATCCAGACGTGCCTGGGAATTGAAATGTGGAAGCAAGGCTTCAGCCAGAAGGTCATCAAAACCCTTAACCACATGGGTGTGTGTCTAAGAATCAGTGCCATAGATAAGATGCGGTTTGGCCATGATGACAAAATAAAACAATGGAGAAAAAAAAGCAGAGGTAATTCCAAGTATCAATTATATTGACATAATTAAATGTAATTATTGGGGGTTAACAATAGAGAGGTTTTGTCACAATATCATACTGGCTCATATGTTTAAATTGCCCTAAGAACAGTATCAGAGTTTTGGAATCTTTTAAGAGGTTAATATTAAATGTTGTGTTACACATAGCTCTGTCTTTGTTGTTGCTCCATTCCTTTTAACACCAGAGTTTATCTGTTTCAGACAAAACCTACCAGGAGGAGGCTAGATTTGTCTTCTTCTGCTGCTAGACTCAAGACCACGTGTACATTCTCGGTGACATGGGACAATGTCCAAGTATGTTGAAAATGCAACACACACCATCATAAAGTACATTACTTTGGGAAATAAATGTAGCCTATGATAGAGCAAACTATTAAAAACAGGTGTGCATACACCCCAAGGGGTTCATGCTCTATCCAGACCTGTTATCTGCAAAGAGTTCTAAGAGCATAGACCAAGATGGAGCTACTTCATGTACACTTCATACTGACAAATAATACTGACTTAATTGTTTATGGTCCCCAGATGTTTGTGCATGGGAAACACCAGTCAAAGGACCATGCAAACAAGTTCTTGCTGTTTGCTTTATGCTTCGGCCACCAGAACAAAGTCAGCTTCAGTCAAATTCAAGGAGCGGGATGCCGAGCCGTTGAGGTCTCACCAAACGCGCTGCTGCCAACACCAGAGGTGACTGAAATAATTATAAAATGTATTGTTATGATGATATAATGATGTACTTTTCAAGTAATACAATGATGGAAATTTTTGGTTTCAATTAGTGTTAGCTCACAAGTCTCTCTTCTGAAAGGTCTTCAACTCATTGCGTGAGCGCATGGTGATCTTGGTCATGAGAATATTGGTTGACAACCTCACTCCAATGTCAAAAATCCATCACAAGGTGACCCAGCACATTCCACACAGGTTCACAGAGGAGATGAACAGCAAAAGCAACATTGTAAGATCTAGATTCTTTAAATATAATATTGATCTTTTTTTTATATTTATTTTTATGAAGTAATTGGATGGTAAATGGTAAGTTGAATGAACATATTTAATTTACTCAGTTCTCTTGCTGTCACATAGGTAAACCTTGGCGTTTTGTCATCAAACCCCAGCTCCAACTCTGGAGCCATTGAGATAATGGAATACGTACATCAGTTTGTTCCCATAGTGGATGAGTCGCCAATGCCTATACTGTGTTGTGGGGATGGGCTTAGTGTAGAACGAATGATCCACTGCCAGAGATCTAGGAATGGTGGCCGGACTCCTTCTAAACGCTTGGAAGGACTGATCGTTACAACACAAGAGTTTCATAAAGAAATGCTTCTGCTACAGGTGATTTAACTAATAGAAAAACTACTTAAATGTAAAGTCAATACTTAAAAATGTCCGCTGTAGCAATTGCTATGCACACAATGTATACAGTATTATACTTATGTTTAGTAGTATTATATTATGTTATTATACTTATGTTTAGTAGTGATTAAGACATTGACAGTGTTCCCATCAAAAAAATGAATTTCTTACATGAAGTCTACATGTTTCATTCACTGTGACAGTAGTCTGAGTGCACAGTGATAACATTCTCCTTTTTCTGTCCAATAGGACAGTATGAATCTCTTGTTTTCGCGTGACAGTGAGACTGCAAGAGGGACCCTTTCACAGTTGAAGACCTTCTTTTCACACAAGTCTTTAAAGATGCAAGTTTCAGCAAATGTCCAGCATTCTTGGGACATGGTGGAAGTGAGTAAATATTTGGAATTATTAGCAAAACAAATATTATAGTGTTATTACTTATATACTTGAAAAGCATAACATTTTAATACAATAACTACTTGGTGATGATGGTAGCAAATATTCTTAATATACCTATATTGAAAAATATATATGTTTTTATGTTTAATATAGTTTGCCACATCTGCCTACATCACTCTGCTGGCCACAACAATTTGTGGAATGTCTACGGTAGATGAAGTTCCAGTAGACCTGCCAACGCAACTGGAGGACCAAGTGACTTGGCTGAAATGCATTGCCAACAAGATTGTTGACTTTGCCTGGATGCCACCTGAACAAGAACAAATCAACTTGGTTGCAGCCTCTGCAGAGTGATGGACAACAACCTTTCCTGTACTGCACTTGCAAAGAGGGTATTGATGTAGTTTTTTGGTAAAATTGCTGGTCTGTGTATATAACCTTTTAATTTAATCAAAACTAACTTGTTATGTTAGTTTTGATTTCACTTTAACACTTAGACATACATCATAAAGAATTGCATTTGTCATGTCATTACCTAACTGTTTTCTATCATGTTTTTGTATGTATTTGCAGACAAAGAAGAGACCATGGTACAGTGCAGCAGCGCCCTTTGTAACATTGGCTGGCTACATTTGTCATGTGCAGGTCTCACCAAAGCTCCAGAGGGAGACTGGTATTGTTGCATGGACTGTGAGGAGGACGGGACATACGTACACTGCTGGTGTAAGGAAAGAAAAGGAGGGGAAATGGTGCAATGCCAGATGGCTGTTAAGTGTAACTTATTTCTAAAGTGCAGCTATTGATGTGCTTTCTATACAATAATTCAGTTGAATATTTTAAAAATATCAGTACCATTGTATTGGCTAATAATGCATTCAGGACAGACCTAACCCCAATCCAACACCAAGCCTTTGCCACTCCGGGAGATCTCAGATAACTGCACAGATGTGAGCAGATTATGTTATCTTGCCTTCTGGTTGGCTGGATAAAAATGGTATCAAATTGCTTCTACCTGATCTACTCTATTCAGATCTCCAGGGTTGGACAGCCTGAAGGCCAACGGGTTTGCCTTAAGATTCTGGGCTTGACTAATCTTACAGGACTTTTCATATTTATCTTACCAGCTGGTTAAGCAGTGGACCTCATCCAGTGTCAAGAGGCAGATCTTCTTTCTGTGGTCCTTGAGCCAACCCCACCATGTGTCAGGGTTTTGGCTTTTGCCCTGTCTAGATTTTGTATTTCTTTGTCTGTTTCCCTGTCTAGTTCTCTTAGTTCTACGTGTACCTTGTTTCCTGTCTGCCCCAGCTGTGTCTAATTTGTAATCACCCCCCATGTGTATATTAGTCTTGTTCCCCAGTCAGTCTTGGTCGGTTCATTGTTCTCTTACTTGTGTCTGTTTGTGTGGAGAGTTCTTGTTTTGGTTTCCTGTGTCACCTGTTGTATGTTCAGTAAACACCCAGTCTTGGGGTTTTCATCATCACCTGCCTCGCTGTCCTGCGTTTGGGTCCTCACCACACCTACCCGTGACACCATGACTTTGCGACTGCTATCTTGGGGGACATGAACACCAGGTTCACGTTGCAGTCCAGAACACCTTAAATACAAAACATATACACAGGTTAAGCTTTCCTTAAAACCGCTAAAACAAATCAGCCTGGCTGTCTATTAATCATGCTATTATTACTCACTTTGCATGTCTTCTTTTGAAATTTCGCTGGTGACTGCAGCGCACCTGATGCCAAGGTCAGTCCAGCGACTCACCTGGTCCTTCATAAAGGTTCAGTGGACTGATGACAAGCACAATATGTTGTGCCCCAGGATGCACCTGAAATGTGTATATTTCATATAACAATATTTTCTTTAGCAATTAACATCATCACATTGCAACATTCAAGCAATAAAAATAGTTTGCCATAAACATGTGAAGAGTTATTCATAGTTTATAATTTTAGAATTGAATGTAACAATGTAATATCAACAATTCATCAATCAATTCATTCATGTCTATAAAATGTCTTACCTTATCCATTACTTCTCCGAAGACACCAAAGCAAGCGCTTTTCCCATACCCGGTGGGAAGGAGACCGAAAATATGTTCTCCATTGATTAGTGACAGAATAATGGATTTCTGTTTGGCTTTGAGTGTGAATGGAAGAGAAGCGAACGCGTCTTCCACAGAAACAGACATTGGCCCTCATTTATCAATCTAACGTAGAAACCAGCGCAGATCCGAGCGCAGAAATCATCTTACGACAGGGTTCACGTGTGATTCATGAAACGTTCGTATCTCGCCAATCCCAGCGTAAGAATGATCGGGCGTTGATAAATGTGGAGGCTGAAAACAATCGTCATTTAAATATCACGCCCCTAAATATTCTCGGTTTAGAGGCCTCGCCCCCAGACTTTACGACATGGAGAGGCGAATTACGTCCAAGAAGAGAAACTTCTCCGACCTCGAAATAGAAACTCTAACGTCGCCAAGTCCAATTGAACCAATTAGTTCTATTTGGCAGCCTGAAAAGTCATCAAAGGAAGTCGGAAAAATGCAGTATGGAAAGAAATCACTGCTGCGGTCAACAGCGTTGCCGTCGACATTCCAGCTGAGGTTTGAATATTTAATTTATAGCCTACATCCGTGATATGTATAGCCTAATAGTAGCCTAATATAATAGTTTGCATTGCAATTCTTTACATTTAGGTGAAGAAAAAATGGTCAGACCTCAAACAAGTAGGCTATCTCAAAATGAAAGAGAAATTAATCTTACATCAGAAAACTGTTAACCCCGTTAATTGCAAACAATTTGAAAATACCTATTTATGTTAGGGATAGGCTGTATGACACATAAACTGTAGGCCTTTACAAAATATAATATTTTGCCATAGGCTACATATTTTTAAGTGATGAATATGTGGCTGCATATGCTTAGATGCCAGTCAGAATACTATATGGTCTAATCCTAACAGTTCTCCGACTCAGCCAGATTTACTCTGCTGCACCGCAAGTCCACGCTGACTCCAGAACTTGCGTACATGAGTTGAGACTTGACGTGAGATTTGATTGTAGCCTCCGCTCACGTCCAAATTGATAAATGCCGAGCTTTGTGTGGAAATGACCGTACGCCCAGTTTTTTGTCGTACGTTCCTTTCGTAAATGAGGGCCAGTGTGTGTGTGTGTGTGTGAGACTAGCTAGAATATCAAACCAATAACAATAACCAATAACTACAGTATAAAAAAAGTCAAATATTTTGGACTATATACACTAATTTGTTTTACAAATTTTAGCTCTTTTAGCTTTTAGCTCTCAACTCTCATCAGCCTCATTTTGTTACTTGCAGCTGCTGCAATGTGCCATCTCCGTTAGCATGGAGCCAGCACGTCGTAGCAGCCTTTGACAAAAGGGAAGCTTAACCCAGTAATTACATTTAAGTTTAAGTTACCACAAACTTGCCATCTAATGTTGCAAGTGTCCTTTTAACTTTCTATCTACACCATTGGTTTAGTCACAGCAGTGTAGCTTGAGCTCAGATTTAATCTAATAGACCTATCATTTGCTGGCAGGCACATCTAGTGAAGGCTGACACAGGACCCTTTACAACCAAAGATTACTGTATCTGGACTAGTGAATGACATGATACGAGTCATATTCTTGGTGTTATTCAGCCACTAGTATGGTAGTGTGGTTAGCTACAGACACAACACACAGATACATTTGCTATATGTTTTTACAGGAAAGAGTGACAACCCACTGAGCCCAGACTTTGTGCCCTCCATCTTCGCTCATGTATCATCTCCTCAGAAGCACACCGTGATGTACAGTGCACAGGGGCATGAAGGCAAGGCCTGAGGCAAGGCAGGCCATGAAGAGGAAAAGGAGGCAAACTGAGGAACAGTCCAGTGCAATGATGACAGAGGAATCAGAAAGGGAGGATTTGGAAAGAGAGAGATTAGAGGACACCACTGTGGAAGTTGACGCTGGAAGCTTGGATGACGTCCCACCGTGCAATCATCCAAAATGTGTGTCCATCATGAAAACTCTGAAAGGGGAATGTGATTCACTGAAAGCCGAAGTCCACCACCTGAGAAAGACAGAAAAACAACTTAGAGAACTTTGCTTGTCTGAGCCCTTGTCTCTAACTTTATGTTATACCGTAAAACTTCAATTAAAAGCCGAGTCCCCTATACTGGCCGGGTGTGGCTACACGTTTTGACAAATTAAGGCCGGTCTCAATTAGAAGCCGGTTGCCATTGACGCTGCGAAGCAATTTTTTTTTTTTTTTTTACTTGCATTCAAACGTCAGTCACATTTGCTGATCGCCATGGTGGAACAGAGAAAAAACTACGACCTGAAATTCAAGCTGTCAGTTTCAAATTTGTTGAACAAAACTCAAGAGAAGCAGCAGCAAGACATTTCTCTGTTGATCTTTTTTGTTGCCTGTGTATGGAAAGCCAAGCAGTTTGAAGCTTCGAATATTCGCTGTTGATTACTACCGAAGCTCCAAATCCCAGAAAATGGTATCCGGGACAGCCCTAGTATTTAGTGTTTCATCAGTAGAGTAGACTTTTTAACAACACTTTGAATGTGATGTCAGTGAGATTGTCATCATTGATAATTTGGCCCACCCAGGAGCAGATAAGAATTAGTCTCCCCCTTTGCTTCCGGAATGGCTTTAGTAATTGTACTGCAATAATTGACAGTTTTGAAATATTCATTGAGAAACCCCAAAAATCTCAGAGCACGAGCACAAACGTACTCCCAGTACAAGCACCATAACACTGCCAAGTACCTGATTGCCATTACACCGCAGGGAGTCATCTCCTTTGTCTCCAAAGGCTGGGGAGGCAGCACCAGTGACAAGCACATCACAGAGAACTGTGGCTTCATCGAGAAGTTGTCCCCAGGGAATATGGTTCTGGCAGACAGGGGCTTCAATGTCAGAGAGTCGGTAGGCTTGGCATATGTACACCTGAAGATACCTGCTTTCACAAGGGGGAAGTCCCAACTGCACCCAACTGAAATTGAGTCCACCAGGGGTCTTGCAGCTGTACGGATCCATGTGGAGAGAGTGGTTGGGCTTGTGAGGAACCAATTCACCATCCTTCAGGGAACCATTCCCATTACTTGTTTATATTCTATTGTTTTACTATTCTATTTTCTTTCTATTCTTATTACTACATGGACTCCAGACTACAAAATCACAAAACTCCACCTCTGCAAAGCGCATTTGGGCTCGCACCTGATGAATGTAATGATGCTCCTTTTTCAGTTCCATTTTCCCATCAGTATTACTGAGGCAGAATGACATATCTGCACATCCCTTTGCCACGGTGCTGTCCTTGATGCGGTAGGGGCACTTGATCTCAAGGATGCCACGGCCATGACATGAGCAGGAGAGTACACCATCAGGTGAGGCACCAAGCCGTGGGAATTCTGGGTTGATGATAAGACCTGAGGGTCTCATGAAAAACTCGGCATGCCTCTGCTCCCTTAAAGCCTGGTACCTCGCTCTCGCAAGCGGTTCACTTGAAACTCCATATCTGAAAAGTAATCGATAATTAGAGGCTATATACTGAATTTATTTCTGTGAAAAGTACATATGCCCGAGAAAATTGACCAAGCCAGTAGCTTTTGGCTGGCGCTTTTCAGTATAAGATAGAGCAAAAAAAATTTATTAAATAGGGGTTAATGGAGATGGTTTAAATACTTAAGTTATATCCCTGTATTTACATATCTGCATCAGGGGGCGGGATCTTTTGCTTTTCATTTCCCTTCCTCTGATCATTACATTTAATAACCGGTGGGGGCACGTTTCCCCCCTCTCTGCTATGTTTTATTGTGTCAGTGAATAAAATACACGACATTCTCCAATCTGACAGTAGATGGCGCAAACAGCTTCCAAAAAACCAAAAAAAGGTTTTCTCCGTTCTCACACACAGATTATAGAAGCTGCCTTCTTAAGTATTCAGATATGTGGATAAAAGAAGGAGGTCCGTCATCAAAACAAATTGTTTTCCTAAAGGAATAGTAAGTGATACATCTTTAGGCTACAACTGAATAGGCTATAAATTAGGCATAATGATAGCCTATAGACTAAATTATTGTTGTAGATTAGCCAACCAGCCTTTTTTTTTATTCAATGCCATTCTCGTACTGGTATATTAAAATCAGAATTCCTGCTGTCCATAAACATGCTGACTAGCACACCATAGCTGGCCATCACCTGCGGCCAGGCGCATTCTCTTAACAGTACCAAATCAGCCATTGTGTCTTTACGCACAGCCATTACACACCCAGAAGTTTTCTTTACAAATCGCACCCTGATCTGCATTATTCATATATGAGCTCTTCAAACACTTAAAATATCTGTGTTGCCTCGACTATTACTATAGGTAGGCCTACCTTGTTGCCTCTGTGGAGAACTGACATGAGCGTGGATAACAGATCCTTTTTTATCAGTGATGTTGATTGCTTAGCTCTTACTGCCTCACCAAAGACTGACACTGTCACTTGCCCTGCTCTCTAGTCATACCAAACCCTACTCTTAGCCTGTTCTCTGGTCTCCTCCTCTGTCAGCAAACACTGGAAAGCAAGACAGTACTTAGTGATATATGTGTTAAGTGAAATTTACTCAGTTGGTGCAGTGTTAAATGTCCTTAAATGTGTGTAAAAAGCATTGTAGAGGAAATCCATTGTAAATGGCTCACCCAAGTTGTACTGTGACCTATTGACAAAATTACACACCTGCTGTTCTGTTAAATGTAGCTGATCAAATGTCTTGGAGCTCTCTATAAGAAGCATTGGCAGATCCAACTGAATCATTTTCTTCTCGTACAAGGCTGGCAGAGGTGGTGGTAAGTCCAGCTTCAACATCTTTGGGATATATCTCTCGGATATAGCTGTTGGAATAGGGACTGGACTTCCTCCTCTGATGGTGTTTGGGTAGAGTTGGATGGAACAGCAGGGCAGGCCTTCCTCATGCCAAAGCTTATCTTGCCGATTTCAGCGTACTGGACCTTCCTGACTGCATCTTCACTTGGCTGATCCCACGCACAAGGTTTGTCAGTACATGCCTGTCCACTTTTCACCCCCACAGCTGCCAAGACTTGCCAACATGCCTCTCCCAGACCTGCCTTGCAAGTGCAGTGTGCCATCGTTACAGTTCCATCCTCCTGAACAGCCAGCCATGGAAGAGTGGGGGCAATATTAAGGCTTTGTGAATGATTCTCCTGTAGGAGAAGATCGGAAAAGTGTAATCCTTTGTATGTATAGAGTTTTGTATTCATACATCCATGTATATGGTATGTATCTATTTATTTCAAGCCTATCTTTTCTATTACGATTGCTCTGCGCACACATAATGACCAGATTAATGTCATAATGTTGTTAAATGTAGCTCTAGCCCAAATGGCCTAAAGTTAGCTAGCTACCGTAGCTGAACTTGCCCGTTTCACTCAGGTTGATTTCTTGACGATTGTATGTCTGTAGCTGATATCACAATTATCAAAATTAATCTTAATTAATTCGGGATAAACCACACAGCAACACTATCACCGCTATCCATAGTGAGGCCACCGCTGTGTGAAAGAAACCACTGTAAACCTGGCTGATGTTATCAAATGGTAGGCTACTGTAAACAAACTAATTTAGATTGCCAAAGAAATAATGTAATAAAGTATCTTACTTTGCCTGTTATCAGGAACATCTTCTTGTCTTGTAGATGGAGTATTTTTGGCTCGTTTACCCATCCTGCAGTGAAATACCTGAAGGCGTCCGTACTTTTGTAAGCCTTTAAAGCCTCTCCAGTGTACGGAGACAGGTTGTGAACAAGGTAGATATAAATATCGTGAAAGGTCATGAATAGGTGTAGTGCACACGTCCTTTACATGTTGAAAAAACGTGTAATGTACGCCACACCTAACTGAAGACATTTCGCCTGGCGCCACACCTGTGTGTAACGTCTGTGTGACCATTGTAAGTCTATGGTAGATCTTGGTGTGACGTTAGGCGTTTGGTCAGATCTTACAGGTCTTGGTCAGGTGTCAGGTAGGCGTTTCAGATGACATGCTGTGAGATGACAGCGCTACCACTGCACCACCGTGCCACCAGTACCAGTTCATTTACCAGTATGTGCCAGTACCAGTATGTGTATAGTCGGCCACAGACCACACACACACACACACACACACACACACACACACACACACACACACACACACACACACACACACACGCACACACACACACACAGCTAGAATCACTTACCTAGTACACCCTAGCAACCACCTAGAAACACCCTAGCAACCACCTAGTTCACCATAGCAACCACCTAGAAACACCCTAGCAACCACCTACTACACCTTAGCAACCACCTAGAAACATCCTAGCAACCACTTAGAAGCACCTTAGCAACCACCTACAAACACCCTAGCAACCAACATGAAACACCCTAGCAACCACCAGAAGCACCCTAGCAACCAACTTGAAACACCCTAGCAACCACCTAGAAGCACCCTAGCAACCACCTATAACACCCTAGCAACCACCTAGAACACCCTAGCAACTAACTTGAAACACCCTAGCAACCACCAGAAGTGCCCTAGCAACCAACTTGAAACTCCCTAGCAATCACCTAGAAACACCCTAGCATCCACCACCTAGTACACCCTAGCAACCACCGAGTACACCCTAGCAACCCCCTAGAAACACCCTAGCAACCACCTAGTTCACCCTAGCAACCGCCTAGAAACACCCTAGCAACTCTACAGCAAGGCCATTTTTTTCAACCCAATTTTCTCCAGGAAATGTATTCTAGTTGATGGTTGTTTTTCCTTGAAAGACCCTATCTCCATATAACTTACATCAGTTTGATACTACTTACTTACTACTTACTTACTATGATGTATACCATGAATATACCTCATGAAGATTTCTGTCAGCCTAAAAAGGTGGTAAACTCTATTGTGCAAATAAAAAGGTGGATAAAACTGAGTTTAAATGGTTTTACCCTCCACTACATCCCTGATAATTAGTATACCACATTAAATATTTTGATTATTGATTAAAGTAGTATCAGCTGTGCCATTAATGTTACTGACTTTGGAAATTATCAACTGTAAAATTGTGTAAGCCTCAGTGTGCGTGTGTGTGTGTGTGCGTGTGCGTATGTGTGTACGCGCGTGTGTGTGTGTTGATCCTATTGTTGGCCTAATTAAACAAATGCCCCCCCCTTAACACCCAAAATCAGGTTTCTTCATTGATACTTTCCCTTGATTAGCTGCACAAGAGAGCATCAGATCCTGTTTATTATGTTATAATATATGTAATAATGATAATATGTAATTTGATTACTATTTCACAAGAAATTGTATAAAAATCCCAATGTATAATTTATTTTCCCTCCATAAATTGTTGGTATATAGACATAGATTGTTGAAAAGTTATCTTTGTACATGGAATTACAAATGCATTAATAAACCTTACATTTCTATACATAAACAAACTTTTACTGACACAAAATAAATATAAATTACAGGTATATTACATATAATAGGCTATAATGTAAATTACAATCCTTGTTCTAGTATTAGTGTAAGGTATTCAAAGCTCCACAAGAGGGCACTACTTGATAAAAAGTCATCCCTAACTGGTGCTGTATTGGCAATAGTCATTATTTGGAGATAAAGGTTTTAATTTTTTTTGATGAGTGTAATTGGGTGCAAACACTGATCAGAAGTATTTGCATATTTTGTATATATAGAGATTATGATTGTTAACTGGGTAGTTCCTGTAACTTTTTGTTGGTGTGTGTGTGTGTGTGTGTGTTCGCATGCATGTAAATGTGTGAATCTTTATTGTCGCCCTTTATTGCAGGTGGCCAATAGCCTTGTCTCCTATCTTACCAACCAAACCTATGGAAAAATGATACACATGAGGTGCCATTAAATATTTGCCAGCTTGCACACACACACACACAAATAACCCATCCAGTGTAAATGAGATCCACACATGGTCACTTTTGACCTTTTAGTCACATACCACAGGTAATAACGTGACCTACCGTTAAGGTTTGCAGGATAGAAGAAGGTATAGATGTCTGTAAATTGACGGTGAAGGGTGTGGCTCTGTGTGAGATCCAATATGGCGTTATATGGCATAGCGTCCTATAGCTGTAACTGCAGCCAGGGAGCATGTGGATTTGCAGTTTTATCCAGAATCCCTTATTTGGGCATATGACACTAGGATACATCACTTTTTTTTTCATCCCTATTGGATATTTTTAATAGGAAAAAAAAAACTTGAAACAATGGGTGTTGATGATTGAATTCAAACAATGGGTCAGGTCCGCAAGGGTGTGCCAGTGAACCAATTTTGGCCCGAGTGTGCATGGTTTCCACTCCATTTAAAAATGGCACATGCCAGGGATCATGCTGGTTGTGCTTCTCTGAAGGGTCAGCCAGTAACGACATGTAGCAACCAAACAAAAATACACATGTGGGTAAAACAGTGAACTGATGAATGTTGTTCCGGCTTACACACAACCATAACCATTCTTCATGATGGAAATTATGGAAATGTGTTTGGTCCAATTCAAAAGACATTTAGAGACAGTCCAGAGGGTAGAGACAGTCCAGAGGGTGACCCTATAGATGGGAAGGGTTACATTACATTATGTAATTTAGGGTTAGGTTAGGGTTAATACCCAGTGTCATAGTTTAAAGCCACCAGCAACTAAAGGGGCGTGAAGCTTGTTTACCTAACCCTTAGCAGCTTGTATATTGCTAGAGCTACTTAAGCTTTTCTAGAATCAGGCCTACTCAGAAGCAGTTACACAAAAATGTAACTTAGATGGATTGAACATTCTTTTCAGTTTAAAAGCAAAGCCATGAGTGCATCAAAGTGTGTCAAAAGAACACATGGTACTTTCATTTTTCTTTTTCTGTATGCCATACCTTAGTTGCGCAACTGTCCCTTTTTGATAGCTAGGATTTTTACAGTACATATCTGTGAAGTAGTTTTTGTAGAATTGTAATACATGTCCACTGCCTTTGTAAAATAGATAATAGCTGGAAATTGAATTCTTGAGCTTGCATCATAGTATTCATGAAAAGCAATAAATGCTAACATTATGAAGCGTTGTATGCATAATTTATGTCAAGAAAGTTGTCCATTTAATCCATTTATGCTTCACACACTTGGAGTACAAAGACAGCAGCTGAGTCAGGAGAGGATTTTTTTTCGTGGAGATCTTATTGTCCAATGCTTCTACGATAATTCTCTATAGATCATTTGTTTCATAGAAATCCCAATTTATAAACTCTGTATAATCTAATTTGTTGTCTTTGTGGAAAGCATATACACGTATTTTTACTGGCATTTATTTGTATCCCACTTTCTTTGATAGACATTTTCTGGCAACTATTCATGTAGTTACCTACATCCTGTGTTACCTATGTATTGGCTGTCAGACTAATATTAATAAGAGATGCAACACACCTCCACAGTGTAAAATGTATGATGTATAATGTGTGCAAAGCCGCCCAGAAAAAAAAAACTTTGTAAACCCAGACAGTGATGTATGAAAGCCCTGTGTGTCTTGTACCCCAAACAACATGGACAGGTGCAAAAGCATTTAAGTGGCCATAGACAGACTGGAGACCTACTGATACCCATAACACCTCAGGTGCAGCTAAGCACTAACCATTTTTGACAAAAACAATGCAGATGTGTACAGAAAATACCCGAGGCCTAAAGATACCACCTGTTAAAAAAAATCCAGCACATTTTTTTTTTTCCATCATCAAGTGAGATTTTTTTCTCAATAGTATGACTAATATCTCATAGTTATGACTTAGCATCTCATAATTATGAGATGCTAAGTCATATCTTATAATTATGACTTAGTATCTCATAATTATGACTTAATATCTCGTAATTATGAGATACTATCTCACAATTATGAGAAGCCTTCTCATAATCTCATAATTATGATTTAGCATCTCATAATAATGAGACACTAAGCATCTCATAATAATGACATACTAAGTCATAATTTTGAGTTACTAAGTAATACTATTGAGAAAAAATTCTCACTTAATGAAAAAAATAATAATTTACCAGGTAGTGGAAACGGGCTTCCATAGATATCTCAGTAAGCAACAGCCTTTTCATCTAGGTGTCTTTAGGTACAGCATAGCATGATTCACTTAAAGGGAAATACCACTGAAGTTAAGCTTTAAAATGTGATGCCTTGTTCCTTTGGTGGTTCAGTCAGTGTAAATTAATAGTCACCACTATCTTATATAGCCAGAAGACCGAGGGAAGCATTTCTGTCACCCCAAATATGTGATGTTATACAGCTTCATAGAGAGCACAGTGGAGAATGTAGGAAAGACAACGGTGACAGTACTCAGGGTGATTATTAGAGAATTAAAAAATGTTCTCCCCCCCCCCACCCCACTCCCACTGTAACTGACCCTGATAATCCTAACGCAACACAGGTGATATTTATGAGTGGCTCTCTCATGCAACCTGGACTGTTTGAATGCCATGCTGTCATTTACCACAATTAAAGCCAGCCAATAAGCACAAAACTTTAACCTTTAACTTGTGAGGTAATTGAGCGATGACCTGATTGACAGAGTGCATAATGAATGTGTGTGTAGATGTGTGTAGTGATGGAAACCAGATCCCTACTATCATATCAGATTACTAAAATGTGGGATTATTTAAATTGTCTATGTAATACAAAGCCTCCATAAAATGCTTGTATATGTAATTCTGGGTAATCCGTTACCAATGATAAACAAGCAAATAGTAAACATGTTGTCCCCCACCAGTGATGTAGTTCCACCCTTGGGTCAGTCAGTGATTGCTGAGTGTACTTGAAATATGAGTGAAATTGTATAAGCATTTTCGTATGGGACAATGAAAGGACAGATTGACCATATATTTCTGTTGCCTACTCTCCTCAGAATTAGGCTTACAAGTTATATCTTGAAATGTAGTAACTGTAATTGTCCTGTTTTTACTCAATACAGTACAAAATATAAGAACTACAATACCCAATAAATACAATCTGTACATTACACAATGTACACTACAATACAATTTATAACACAATATACAATATAACATACAACACCAGGAGCGTGAGTGTTATGAATAATATAAATGATAAATGATAAGTGATATATGGTATTGCACAGTAGGTAAGTGGTAATATGATATAAGTAGTCAACACTGACGGCACAGTGGTAGTGCAGTGATGATGCAATAACAGTACAACAGTCCAACAACTGTACAATAACTACAGTGTCTTGTGGTTAGAGGTTTGCCCAAAAATTCTCCATTGACTCTCACTTCAACACATCAACCCAGTCTGATGTCTCCAAGTGTGTAGCGTGTGTAGACTATTATGTTACCTATGATAACTTTAACTGTATGACCTGCTTTACCACTGAGTCCCCATTCATTGTCCCCCACATTGTATGATAACTTTAACTGTGTGACCTGCTTTACTACTGAGTCCCCATTCATTGTCAATGCCGCCCCCTAGCGGCACAAAGTCAACGTTACAGTGTGACTAACTAACTAACTAACGGCGGAGACCGATCCATAGTCCCCCCTTTGGTGGGGGACAATGAGTGCAAACAGTCTGCTGCTATAAAAGACATGATTGCAGCTACAGTCTAGTGCCCTCAGAAGTTAATACAATTTCCATCTGTTATACTTACACACAGAATTGACCAAATGACTGATCAGTCAAATTTAATGAGACAAGCTCCTGAACTTAAGATGGGTCACTGGCATGCCACCCTGTCACATCAAGACACCCTAATCTCCCTCTCAATATCTCACCCACTCGCTCCCTCTTCCTCTACTTTCTAGAGTCAATTCACAGCCATTCCACTGTACTCTCTTCTAAAAAAAAAAATCCTTCTCTTGACTTGTCATTCAAGCTTTCTTCTCTTATACCAGAACCCTCCTCATTCTTTATGTCAGCCTCTTTCTTTGACTTCAAACAGACAAAATAGAGCTGGTAAACTTACTTTTCTCACTGTAGTTTTCCCATGAAAATGATGTCCCTTTCCTGAAAATCATATAGCTTATGGAGAAGTCCGTTATTTTATACGGGACTTTCATTAGAGGAACAGGGTTGACAGTCGATGTTAGGGTCCATGCTAACACACACAAAACACAAACGAGAACTTATGGCAGCTCTAAAGGTAAATGGTAAGGCAAATCTCCCAAAAACTTGGTGTATTTCTTTAAAAAAACCTGATTTATTCCAATTAACTGAATTTAATCTGAAGAGCTTTATTATCATCAATAACCATTATCAACAATATAACAGGCAAAATAATCCACTGATAATTTCACAAACGAAAGCCCCTTTTCTATGTTCCCCCAAATGATCTATAAAACTTTTCCATCCTTTCCCTTATATTCCTCTTTTATCCTTCCTGTTTCTTTCTCCCTGCCTTCCTCCCCCTTTCCGCCCATGTCAGCCACACTCACTTGTCCTGAGGTGTGGAAGGTGGCTGAGATCATTAGGGGAAATGACTCTTGTGTTGCATACCAGCTCTGATAATAAAACTGTCACAAGGGGGGTCAGCGTGATGACTGCATCGCTGCGACTCACTTTCTTTCTCTCTCCCTTTTTGCCCTTCTCAATTTTCCTATCTTTTTCTTGGCCCCTTTTTGTGCTTCTTCTTTCGAACAGCAAACTAACAACAAATTATCTCTCTAGTAAATCAGAAATAGTCATATTTGGTAATCTGGCTTTGTAAACATAATTTGCAGTAACTTTGGTAAATAATAGCAAATGTGAGGCCCTATGCCAGAAAGCTATATGATTTTTCAACTGTGACCGCAAATTAAGAAATACAGTCCTGCTTTCTCCTACAGAGAACTGTCTCTAAAATGAAATAATTTATTTCTTTTAGCAACCTGGAAAAGGTTATCCATGCTTTTATTTCTTATAGACTGGACTATAACAACTCCCTGTATTGTAAAGGCTTTTCACGGCTGCAAATGATTCAAAATACCGAAGCTCCATGTCAGTCCTCTGTTGGCGTTCTTCACTGGCTTCCTGTCAAATACACAATCCACTTCGAAATCTTGCTGTTGGTTTATAGAACTCTACGGAGCCCCTCTGGGGTCACATGGTAGAAAAAAAAGTCGATGTGTAAATCCATGCGAACGGATTTGTAAACTGTGCACACAGATTTCTAAACCGTGCCCTCGGATTCACAATCCGTGTGAACAGATTTGTAAACTGTGCGAACGGATTGTGAAAATCCGTTCGCACAGTTTACAAATCCGTGCGCATGGTTACATGCACTCTTCTGTTCTTCAGCGAATGGACCTGCCTTGCATGGGCCGTGGTGACCACATCCACCAAGTAAGTTCAATGTTATCTAGATTTAACGGCAGATTTAAAGACCCTATAGACAACTTTTTTGCTTTAACTTATCATTATGAAGTAAATGTTGATTGCACAGTGTAATGGCTATAGAATAATGACACCATCGGCGTTTAGATTGGTTCCCTATAAACCTCGCTTTCACTATGCAATTCTGTCTGCCACCGGGTATGATCTCCCAGGAGAATGAAGGCTCGATTTATGGCACAAAGGAAGTGCGTCATCCATTGCGCAACCAAAAGAGGAATAGGATAGTTTTCCCCGGAAGCTATTGGTAGCTGCCGCTAGCAGCCAGAAAACAAACCAGGAGCTACAAGGAAGCCAGAACCAAAAGAGCAAAAGAAACAAACATCTAACTATGTTTGTTTCTGGCTGCTAGCATTAGCGAGCGTTAGCCATGTTGCTAACGCTCGCTACGCTAGCTAACGCTAACGCTATCAGCCAGAAACAAACAAATGATCCATCCATTGTCGGTTTGATAATCTAAACAAAGAACATGTTTTCTTGCAGTGGCCTTTCTAAAATGAGCAGTGGTGAAAGTTACTATATTGTGTTATGATCAAGGAGTTGATAAGCAGACAGATGGTTTGTTCTATTGCAGGGAGCTAGGCGCTAACAGAAAGCGATCCAGTTGTCTTTGCGACAGCGGCGCAAACAACAATACCACTTGGAAACACTAGGGGGGGACAACGGGGGGAATGTTGAAAAGTTGTCTGTATCCACTTTAACGATAGTGAAATTAGTGAAATTGATTTAGCTTTGTGTTTTTAGAGTTTCACAGCTTTTTTTTACAAATCCGTTCGCACAGTTTACAAATCCGTTCGCACGGATTTACACATCGAGTTTTTTTTTCTACCATGTGACCCCAGAGGGGCTCCGTAGAACTCTGCAAGGTCTTCACCTCAGTTTATTTCTGATTCTTTGCACTTTTGCAACACCCCTGTCTCTTAGGTCCTCCGATCATCCCTAGACTGTAGAATAACCTTCTCCAGAGTGTTAGCTCAACAGAATCCATTGCCTGGAGTTGACATCAGAGCAACAGCCCATTTCCATGGTCAATTTAGGTTGGACCACGCATGAGTAATAAGAAATACCACGGTGGAGGTATAATGACCTTATTGTACATCCTTTGTACGAGAACTCAAATTAGTCCCTCATTATTCATAGCTGGACTGCGGAAGGTGTTGTTCATGCAATCATTGAGTTTCCCTGGAGATATTCAAAATGGCTTCCAAGGGACTTGTTGGGCTCACATTAGCATTTCACCTTTATTATTTGTGTGCGAGTCTGACCGGCCTCTCCTGCCAGCAGCAGAAAAGGGCTTTTGAAAAATGACTGAAAAGACTTTCGGCATTCACGTAGACAAAGCATTTCTATCTTTTTTTTTTCTACATTGTTGCTGGTGCTTTAGCAACTGTGGGGGTTCTTGCAGCCTGAGGTAAAGCCATTGATATCTGTCAGGCCGTTGCGGGGGGCAAGTGGTGGGTGGGTGGGGGCGCTAAAGAGGTTTTAATGACACTGTAAGCAGCTCTTTGAATTTGTGTTGATAGCTGTCTTGGAGGCATATTTAGAGTTACACACTGAAATGCATATCTTATGTTGTTGTTTTGTCCAGTGCTTTGCTTCAAAATGAAGTGCTTTGTAATTGAAAAAAGGGAGTTTCTGGATATTGATAAACTGATGAAGTACACAACACACTTAATCAGCGGACAAAGAGATTATCTAGATTCCAGTCAGATCTTTTGTAGACCTGTTGTACACACACACATCGATCTGTAGCCTACATATGACATGACGGTAGGGTTCAACCAATATGGGTTTTTGAAGGTTCATGCCAATACCGATACTTTTGGATTGAAACTGCAGCTAGTCGTCATGTTGTGTCAATGTTCAATATTTTTAAATTTGACCATTTTCATTCTAAAAATTCCACAAAAGACAAGAATTCTGTGTTTCCCCCAGAATTTTATTTTTGCCTCAGAAAATAGCATTTAGACCATCATGGGACATAAAACTCTCCACTGAAAATACTTACTAGTTACTACATAGTAATGACATTCTTGTAGATGTTAACAGACAATACATTTCATTCTCTTTTTCTCACATTCAGAACTACACAGCACACCATAACGGCAAAAAGAGCAGTCCAGCTCAACGACTCAAGGTTCAATACATGTAACACAGATAAAACTAATTAAAAGTCACAAAAAGAAAGTGTGAAATTAATAAAGGGCATTTCCAGAGCATTGGACTGGAGGCACGGTGTTGATGACAATTCATTAAGAGCTCAGACACAGCTTGTCACAGCTATCACTTAACAAAGTTTTAATTAGGGTCCATCACAAAGACTATCTGGCAATGGTATATGGCTCATTTTAACAACTTCGGAGTGGACACCTACAGTACAAATCCTTATACAGTACAAATCCTATATGGAACATCAACATTTCATTTGGATCAAATATGTTTCATTAAGCTACAATTACAATTTACAATTTCACATTTGGCAGACGCTTTTATCCAAAGCGACTTACACATGAGATTTGCATACAAATTAAGCTATATTTTACACTATATTTGAGACAGATACTACTGTCTTTACTACTGTCCATTGAGTTGTAAAGACCAGTAAAAGTACTATAATACAGATACAGAAAAAAATATATCTCCAAACATTGCCTTTACTTATTTAAGTGATGTACACTACCAGTCAAAAGTTTGGACACACCTGATTGAATGTACCATGTATATTCATTATCTTAAAGACATTTAAAAGCTTATGCTTAAATGTTTGAAATGTGTTTCTTAGACAAATATAAATAGTGAAGTTGATGCCTATGTATGAATTTCTTTCCAAAGTCTTTGCCTTTCCATCAAGGCAAAGGGTACTTTAAAGATTCTCAAATATAAGATAGATTTGACTTAACACTTTTTTTGTCACTGCATAATTCCATTTGTGTTATTTCATAGTTTTGATGTCTTTACTATTATTCTAAAATGTGGAAAATAGTAAAAATGAAGAAAAATATGGCGTGTCCAAACGTTTGACTGGTAGCGCATGTTAAAAATAGCATTAACTAACGCTAAATATATGCGCTAAATATATGCGCTAAATATATGCAACCCCATCCCTGAGTGCTAAAATAGCCTTATCTCTGTAAAGGTGGCACAAGAGGGATCACATTTACAACACGTGCATGCGAGTCTTTCCACGGCCAGCGGGAAGGGGAAGGCATGATGTAATGCCGTGGGAGTCTGGGATAGATCCGGAACAGGACTAGGGAGGGCTGATGAAGACCATGAAGGTTGAAATGGTATTCTGGTGCAACTTTACCCACTAGCAAGGTGTGGATAACACTGGGAAAGAAGAGATTACAATTTCCCCATTAGCCTAAAGGTTAGAGAGGCAGGTTAACATAAAACTAGGTGAAATACTGAATAGTTTTCAGTCTCTAGCCTTATAAGGGTATGTACAAGCCAAAAAGTTTGAGAAACACTGGCCTAAAACAACATGATAGTTAAGATTAGACTGAAGTTTACTTGCAATAGACTTACATTTTTTTTTCGTATACAAGACGTTTGCTGTTTTATATCAGTGGTTCGCAAAGTAGGGTCCGGGGACCACCAGGGGTGCTTGAGGGGGTTCCAGGGGGTCCCCAGCAAATTGATGAATTGTTAAACTTCAGCATTATTTCATTTACAAGAAGTTAACACAATTAGAGAATGTAGAAAAATGACTGTTTTGATCATAGTTTCACTGTTATCTCCCTACCTACAATACAGAAATCATATCCAACAATAAAAATATTCTCATATTTGGGTCTGAAACAAAATCTCATCAAATAGGGGTCTGTGGCTCTAATGTGGACTAAATTAGGGGTCCTTGAAAGGAAAAAGGTTGAGAATCACTGTTTTATATAATACAAGGGTGCCATCTCTGTTTTTAAAGCTGCACTAGGCAACTTGGCATGTTGCCGACTCCATGAGGTAACTGTTTGAAAAATTTGCCCTAGATTCGCCTCATGTCGCAATTAGTGAGCATGGGAGGGTCTTCGCTTTTGCAGCGCCACTTTGTGATTTAGGCTAAGATCTTGCCTATAGTGCAGCTTTAAAGACAACCTTCAATGCATTTCTCCATTATTAGACGTCAGTGTGGAGAGACAAAACAGATGAGAGAGAGGAAGACATGCAACAAAGTCCATAAGTGGAAGTCGACCCCACAATACCACAAATACAGGGTATGTGCTCCCAGTGGTGGAAAGTAACTAAGTACATTTACTCAAGTACTGTACTTAAGTACAATTTTGAGATACTTGAATTTTACTTGAGTATTTCCATTTGATGCTACTTTATACTTCCACTCCACTACATTTCAGAGGGAAATATTGTACTTTCTACTCCACTACATTTATTTGACAGCTTTAGTTACTTTTCAGATGGAGATTTGACACAATGGATAATATAACAAGCTTTTAAAATACAACACATTGTTAAAGATGAAACCAGTGGTTTCCAACCTTTTTGGCTTTTGACGTCTTACAAAAAGCAGTGTGTAGTCGGGGTCACATTTCAGATGTCTATGAGTTGTTAACAGCTCCACCAAATAGTGATTTTTCCCTCTAAACCTCACATGGTTTCATTTCAATAAATGTTCAAATGATCCAATATTTCAGCAAAAATCAAAGATTAGAGAAAAAGTCCAAAAACTGAAAACAGATTTGTGTATCAGAACTTTGTTTTTTTCTTCTTTCCTCTCCCATTAATCATCTCACGACCCCTCAGATTTATCTGGTGACCCTTTGGAGGGGCCCGACCCCTAGGTTGGGAACCACTGGACTAAACTAGCTAACTGTATACAAAGTAGTTCAAACTAGCTCCACCTCCAGCAGCTACAACAGTAACATGCTGCTTACACACTGATGCTTCAGTATTAATAATCTAATGATGTCATATATAATAAAATATCAGTCAGAGGGACCAAACCACTACTTTTACTTTAATACTTTAACTACATTTTGCTGCTAATACTTATGTACTTTTACTTAAGTAGGATTTTTCATGCAGGACTTTTACTTGTAATGGAGTATTTTTACATTGCTGTATTGGTACTTTTACTTAAGTAAAGGATCAGAGTACTTCTTCCACCAGTGTGTGCTCCACTGTGCTGAGCCACCAAGAGACGCCATGTAGGTGCTATCTGAACTAGCTGTCATTTATTCCCTGACCTCTTCTATGGCCTCCAAATGCCATTCCAGTATGAGCTCAACACAAGCCTCTTTTGAGGACCTTTGAGATGATAAATCTTCCTCCACTCCTCTCCTTCTACCTCATAACATCAAATGCATGATCTTTCAACATAACACACAGCCCTGCTCTATTTCAAATATCTCATCTCCGCCGTCAGGTTAACAAGTCAACCGGATTTGCCACATTGTTTCTAGAAAGTCAAGTTTCGACAGCTATTTTTGGCGCGAATGTCAATGATTGGCTAAAAGTGGAAATGAATGAGCTGTGAACTGGAGGAAGAGTCAAAAAGGAAAGAAAGCAAGAACCTTTGTGGGCAGTGACCCCACACTGAGGTCAGAAACTTCATTTAAACCCAACATTGGAGACACATGAAAATTGTGCGTTAACACACAAGGGAGGAACAAAATTTAGAAGCAGCATTTAATTTCTCAGGGAGTCAAAACCTAGTGATCATTGACAACTGGCTTTTACAATAGCTTCTGTGTAGTCCTGAAGCTATTGAATGAGTTCTACCAACAACAATAAAATATGTTTTTTCAATGTTCCAACTGTAAACTTGGGAAAACCTTTGTAGGAACTGATAATGTAATAACTGATGGATAATTTAATAATTGGTCAAAATGTAATAAAATATCTATATGGATTGATGATGTAATGTAATAAATTGGAACATAATGTATTAAGACTGATGTTATATTTTTTAAGAAAATGGTGACACCCCTTACAACATAATAATTGCCAGTGCACTACATTAGCAAATAGAAATACAGTATCAATCTGAATATTTGATTACATCATTGGAAATGTATTACATTAAAAGGTTTGATTACATGTTTGACTCATTAGTCTGGAATGTATCCAGCCTTTTATTACATTTTACAGGTTAAAATTACATGAAAATAAATACACAAAAAAGTAGAGGTCCTTGAGAAGGTCCCAGGGGGTCTCCAGCAAAATGAGGACTAGTTTAATTTCACTATATTTTAATTGACTAGAATTACAAAAATGACACTTAAGGCTTTTGTTTTACGTTTCATAGAAAGTTAAGATGATGTTCTGCTTGGGCAAGACAGTTAGGCAAGGATAGCTGGGTATTCTTTCAGCAATGTGTTGGTGATAAGATAATCTAGTGAAGGGAGGAAGTGCTGGAACAGTGCTGACAGGAAGGCTTAGATGCGAATATCTATGACCGACTGTCCGTCCCTATGTCCCATCACTTATCAGGTGCCACATTCCCTGCATACATCACATATTGCTGCGCATTGTGTTGAAATAGGTTGAAGTGTCAAGGAATGAAGGTTTGGGTTGAAGCGTCAGCAAATGTGTCATAGCCATGATGCAGTTATTGCTATCCTGAGTGTTATCATTAGCATATTTGAATGGTGTGTCATATTAGAGAAGTTGTGGTCCAAGCAGGACGTTGATGAAAGAAGAAGGAAATGGAGGAAAAATCGTCACCTTCTGCCTCGAGTCAAACATTACTAGAAAGGTGCCATCTTCAGTCACACTAACCCACACAAATAGACACTGAGCTAACTGAGCACTCATTACTCAGTGATAAATTAAAAGGTGGGTAAACTATGATCTTCAGTAAGGAATCATAAGAAAAACAACCACCAATTGAAATGAAAGTCAATTAGATTTTCAGTAAATCATTCTTTTTTTTCTCTCTTTAAATCTTTTTCTCCTTTAAAAGACATTATTTTGATATAACTTACATCAATTTGATACCACTTATGGAATTCTATAACTACTAGAATGGCCGTAGCGGTCATTCTGACCGTTCATACATTATTTGCATATAATTTCAATAATCAATAGAAAATCTAAGAATAAATGGATCTGTAATGTTAGGATAGGTAATAATAAAGATCAGGACACAAAATTTTAATTCGAATGAATGTCAAAATGTATTAGTTAATCGACAGCCACAGAACCTGCTATTGTAATTACAGATACAAATTCGAATTAGATCAATATTCTATTATTTTCTTTGTAAAATAAAAACAAATTCATTCATCCTTGGAACAATAACTTATAAAAACATCACCAATATGCATTTCAATGCATAGTAAAAACCTTTATGGACACGTATGAAAGGCATATACCCCAAAATGGCCAAAACAGTCAGCTAGAAAAAATAGTTGCTAGGCAACGGTGACGTGGATCTTCAAGAGCGGGAAAAAGTAGCAAACACTGAAATTATACACCATCTATAATGCATACGGTCAATATGACCGTTTTGGCCATTCAAGGTAGAAATACTCAGAACTCTTTTGTGTTTTGTAATTTTAATAAAATAACAATGTTATAATAAAATATACACACATTAAGGAAAAGTCAGGGTCCTATAGTTACATGGGTTTTATTTCAGCAAAGTTATTACATTGCAAAATTTAAAAATGGTCAAAATGACTGCCTTGGTAGTTCTAGTGTTAAAAAGGAGGTTAAAATTTTTCCATAGGACTTATTTTACGCCTATTCGCCTCCAGAAAATGTTCCCCAACAGCTCAAACCTCTGCTATAAATGTAAAACACACAAAGGTACGTTTATCCATCTGTTTTGGTCTTGTGACCGCATCCAGACATTTTGGAAAGAGGTCCAGTCTGTGATCCAGGAGGTTACCGGTAAACGGTTTACACTGACTTCTTCTTTTTACCTGTTAAACCATACTCCGGACAGTCTTTTTGATACAGACACCAAATCTCTGTTAATAATTCTTTTATTTTTGGCTAAAAGGTGTATCTTGCTGCGTTGGTCCCTACAGTCGGCATGTGGATATTATGTGATATTATGATATTATGTGGATATTGGCCCTTCTCCCTCTGGAGAAATTGGACAAATCAATTGGAAATCGGACAAATTCTGGAGACTCTGGAAACCTTTGCATTCTTTCCTACAGAGACTTTGACCTACTTGTTGGTCCCTGGAAGGCGATGGCTGATTGCTCCATCTGTCGTATTCCTGTACAATTTATGTATATTTATTATTGTTTTTTTGTTTTTTTAAACTTCTGTTTATTGTAATTTTGCATTTTACAAATCACAGAATCAACATATGAAATAATTCCAGTGTAATCCCCATCCCTCCCCCACTCCCCAACATATCACCCATCCTCCCAAGATGACCAAAACAGTGACATCAAGCACAAATACATACATAACAGTTACACTCATCTTTATCTTTATAAAATAACTCTTAGTTAAACTACTACAGTACTGCCCCAAACCAAGAAAGAATTAGGTTATGAACTCTCCCAGTCTGTTATTTGGGTTAGTATTATTGTTTTTTTAAATGTTTTATTTATTTATTTATTTTTTAACTTGTTTTTCCTTTCTATTTAACTTTTAGATATTGCAGCATCTGTTGTTGGTTTGGGGTGGGATTTTTCTGGGGGTTTTTTGTTTTTCTGTTGTTTATGTTGAGAGGTGTGTATGTGTTTGTTAAATTTAAAAATCAATAAAAAAGAAAAAAAAAGAAAAGAAAAAAAAGGAGGTTGAACTCCTTGAGTAAAAGCAGGCTACAGCACCTAGTTTAGGTGGGTGTGAACATTGCAACGTGAATTCAGCAGCTGTCCACTTCCAGATTAAGCTGCTATGCTTTTGTGATATCTGATATTTCCATGTTTGTTTGAGAGGCGTCTGTGTGCTCATTTCAAATGTGTGTTTGTATGCTTATTTGCATGCATCGGCTTTCTCGCCCAACACCCCCCCCACCCCCCCCACCCCCCAAGAGTGCCCTGCCACCAACAAGACGGGGGCCAGGGGTAAATGATGAGCGATTAGGCCCTGGACCCAGTGAAGCTGAGCACATCGCGTGGAGGTGGAGGGCGACTAATTGACATTTCACCAGCTTCTCAACTCAAGGGCTATCATGCCAAATTGACTCAGGCCTCAGGGCAGAATATAATAGAGAACATTCCAGGCTTTTTTTTTTTTCTGGCAAGAATAGGAGCTCTCCTAACTTGACTTTGTAGTACTGTCATATGTGGCCATAACAGCTACCAGATCAGAAAGTGACCCACTCGCTTATGGTTCTTTTTGCCTTGATGTCCAGTGACTATTTGAATTAGGTTTACACCAACATTTCGGTTTGCCTTACGTTGGCACTTTCCTTAAAAACCAGATATGGCCCAATCAGTTTTGTTCAGCTCCAATATGATGCAGTTTGATTGATTACATAAATATCGCGATGAATACTACTAGGTACGCAATATTTGTTAAAGGCAAAATGTGTGTCAAAATACCATTTTAAATTAAATATTGTCGTGCTGCAGAGATGTCCTGGCCTACACATCATATTCTACAGACTTAAGAAAACATCTTTGTTTGCTACAGATCCCCGTTTTTCAATGAAAAGGAGAATAATGATGTAAAAATTATCATTCTCTCTAATATCGCAAATAATATCGCAATTGCAATATCAGTCAAAATAATCGCAATTAGATATTATTTCAAAATCGTTCAGCCCTAAATACTACACTGGTTGTCTATGGGAAACCCTTAATCTGTCTTGATTCTAATAACATATTTTGATCACATTTCACAAAAGTGTGCATGAATATGTTTTATTATTATTGTTGGTATTGTTATTAACCTGGGTTTCAATGTAGAGTTTGTGTTCCATGGTCTAAATGCTGTTTTAGAGGCTTTTCCACACCACAAAACACTACATATACATATTTATTTATTTATATAACATATTTGGATTTTTTTTTTAAATTTTGGGCATGAACACGGTCAAATTTAAAGATATCCAGATAAATAGATATCAACGCAAATGTCAGCTATCGGCAGATTCAAGCCAAAAATATTGGTATTGGTATTAGTCTTAAAATAGTAAAATTGCCTGAACTCTGAACTTCAGTTTCTGTTGGTAAGAATTGTTTGTATTAGATAATTTTACATACTATTAAACTGCAGATTTTATTTGACCCTTTTCTGAGTTGATATCCTCCCTAGGGCTGGGCGATAATTCAATATTATCGTTTATCATCTTTCAGTGGAATCATATCATGATCGTGACACACATTTCTTCTGTCTAAATTGATGATGACAAGCAAATTTTACTTAAAAACTCTCATAAAATGAGGTATGGTAGGAATATTATTTGAAAATTTCAGTTTTGTTTGACACCACACCTAACATTATCATTCGGTTCAATGAGATGAAAATTCATTTGATTATTCAACGTGATTTTGCATACATGAACCATATCGTGATATATATTGATATCGAGAAAAATCCTTATGATTATCATGATATTGATTTCAACCATATCGCCCAGCCCTAATCCTCCCTCCCCCTGGCATCCACATGAAAGCAATCTCAAACTCAAATACTGTTTCGTATTAATTTAGCTTGAGCGGGTGGGTTATTATGACCATGCTCTGTTGTAAGTGGACAGGTTGTAACAGTATTTCATCAGTTCACAATTTATTGCAAATTGCCTGTAGGTTTCTAAAGCTTTACAACTGAAACATGCGATTTGGTGGTTTTCACAACCCAGCAAGTCGGTTAGACCGCCTGACATTTCAACCACTTAACTGTCACTCAGATGAAGAATGTGTAATCCGCCTTCACACCGGTTCCCCCTCATTAAAGGCCTTAATTAGAACATAAGCGCCTCATCATCTAAACGACGGAGCTCGCTGAACTGAGGAATAGAATTTTGAAATGAGAGGAATATAGTAGGTTAAAAGTCACACTGACGTCAGACCCCATACTTACGTATATCACACATTACCGTGTATAGCAGTGGTTCCCAAAGTGGGGTCCTTGAGGGGGATTCAATCAATTTCCCTATGGTTTAAGATGGTAGGTGGTATGGTAGTACAGAAATAGTGCACTACATAGTGAGTGTCCGAGTTCTCAGCGGTTAATTTGGTTCCCCATATAGTTCACTATGAAATACCCACAATATACTGCAAATTGTAATGAACGGACGATGTGCCCTACAATTTCTCCTGTATACCACAATGCAATGCGATCGTGTCTTTGGATTTTTTGTTGCTTGTTTTAGAGGATTCTATGGATGTTATGTGTGTATGTGTGTATGTCTGTCCTGTTTTTCTGACATCAGGGACCATGTTGGAAATAAGTGTTCTCACTTTTACATGTTATCCCTTGGATTCATTGTCTTCTGTATCCAATAAAATCAATCAGTCAATCAATCAGTGGCTAGAAGTCACAATATTGGTTGCTTTGCTAAATGAGCTTGCTGGCTAGTTAGCTAGCTAACAGTTTGTTCAGGTTAACTGAGCTGAGTCTTCTCAAGCTACAACTCTGAGTGTTTTGGAGTAGAGACTAGGGCTAAAGACAAGACAGTTTACAGTGTCACAGTAACCTAGGATACGGTGACCAGACGTCCCGGTTTGTCCGGGATTGTCCCGGTTTCAAGATGGGTGTCCCTAGTCCCGACAAATATCTGTAAAACACTAAAATGTCCCGGTTTTCAACATTCACTACCTAATTGTCCCGGTTTTCACCACAATTAAAATAATAATAATAGTATTATACTTGTTTTCAGCGCTTACATAGATGTTTATCATGTTCTGTCCCGCTCATTATTACCTAACCCAATCAAAAAACATAAACAATGCACCACACGTCTGAATGTTTTGGTGGATTTTTGGAGACAAAACATCATTTTTGGTTTGCTGAGGTGCTGTCCATGGTGTTGAAAGGTGCAGTCACTAGGTGTGCTAAGCGCTGAAATAATTGTCCCCCATCCTGATGAAAACACCTATGGTGCGTGCATAAGCGCATACATGTGCGCGTGCATGAACGTGCAGGACACTTAAGGGTCCCGGTTTGGGGGTTTGAAAATGTGGTCACCCTAGACTAGGGCTAAAGACAAGTCAGTTTACTGTGTCACAGTAATCTAGGAACAAGTCTACCTTATCAGACACTTTTACTTATCAGAATTGACCTACATCCACACCACAATCTTTTTCAGGTATCTCTCTTTTTCTAGCCCAGTTGTTATAGCTACAGTACAGCAATAATTTACTATCTCCAATGGACCTCCAGGAGATTGCAAAGACTGCAAAGTCTTTTGCATCTCCCCATGTACAGTGTTGAGTGACAGTTCTGCAATTCAACGCTAAACCAGCAACAACTAAAATCTTCCCATATGGGTCTCTAGGACTACATCTGATCAAATGGGGATCCATGGCCAAATCTGTGTATATTTGGGGGTCTGTGATACCATGGTAGATTTATGAGACGTGAGAAAAGCATGGTTACACCTGCCACACACTTAATCTGTCAGATGTGTTTGATCAACCACAGTTCTGCTTTCAGCACTACTTGAGCCAGTATACAACCTTGCCATAACACAGACTAATACTTGCTGAAAATACATTTGATATGTTCAGGCGGTCAGGTGTGTGTAATTCTGTCGATACAGTGTTATTCAAATGACTAATTTGTATACAGATGTAATACAGATTCATTTGATGCATAGGATCATCCGGATCACAAAGAAATCGGTGGATATGAGCATCAAAATAATAGCCTGATATTCTCATCCGAACACATAGTCTTTTGGCCAAATAAGGGATTCCCGGCTTTGCTTGAGCTCTTTGGTGCTAATATTGATTTTTTTTTAAAATTGGTTAGTATGGTTGTAGATCAATTTCGAGGCCAAATGGGGGAAAAAAAAAAAAAAAACATTTGATGTCACCTGCTAGATAAATAAATATATTTGGCTCATAACCTATATAACAAGTTATTTCAGTGGCATCTCAATAAACTCTACTTTACAATAAGCATAATTTAAATAGAAGAATGCAGGAGTTAACGTGAAATCCTGGCAAAATAGCACAACAATAACAAAAGTATATTTCAACTGAATTTGAATATTTGAATTTTTTTATTATATCCTCTTATAACATCAACCTGTTGGTTCAGATTGTATTGCATCTTTGTAGTATTGAGCAGTTTGCCTTTTCACAACCGTAACCTTGCACCCGGAAAAACTATAGTTTGCACTGTTTGTCACTTCCTATGAGCGCTTCACAATAAAAGCCCTGCTGTGTGGGTTTTTGTAGTTTTGTTGTTGTTTCTCCCATAGTTGACGTTGTAAACATAGAATTGACATCGTTACTGGGGTATTTGAGGGTGGAAGAAAACAAATCTTTTGTCACATTTGAGCCATCTTAATGGGAAGCAGGAGAATTTCAGAAAATATTGCATTTCAACCCAACTCAGTGCCGCCTGCCATCAGTAACCCCGCAACCCAAGTTGGGATATTATTTTTGATCTAAAATATCATCTTTGCAAAGACAATATGTTGGTTAAGTGGGTGATTTCAACAAATATCATAATGATGAAACGCCAATGAAAAAAGCAGGCTACCAAAATATATTAACATGACACACCTCATAATCCTGCGTCATTTTAGATCAGCACAAAATCAAATAGAATTCCACTCAGTTCAATGCCATATACCTAAGGCTATACTGTGAACTCTTATCACTCCTTTATATTGAATCATAGTGACCATTGGAAAAATGTATTGAAAATGATAGGTTGTGTTATGGCATAATGCTCCATACTGTGCTTTAAGCTTCAGCAACAAGCCCCGGAGCTTATCCCATCACCATTACATAGCAGTAGCCTGAAGTAGTGGTAAACAGATCATTCTCTGTGTCCATGACTACAATGGCATTGGCAATTTGCTGATTTTATCCTCATCATTAATATCACAGGACAGTACGCAGTATCCATGCAAAACAAATGCCAAAGTCAATTTAACTTGAAAAGGCGATCTGGGAGAGAGGGAGGAGAGAGAGAGAGAGAGACAGAGGTGCCTTTAACACGTTGTCAAAGTGAAAAATGAGTTGTGGAGAGTGGGAATTATATTCTTGGAACTGATTTGTAAGTATCTCCAATAATAAAGTGGCGACTTGACAGTGAGCGGAGATGATGGGGTTTTTTAAGAGGAAAGAAAGAAACACGCAGCAAAGAAGAATCAAAGCTTTTCTGAGAATATAATTGGATATAATTATTATATAATCTGAATATGAATTCCAGTAAGTACGATTGATGTTTGTTTATACTGTTGTTGTTTGCCTTATGATGGTCACCAACTAGAGGTCATAGTTAATCCATCTTTTTTATTTACCACTAAGTCACTTAAATCTGTTAGGACATACCTTAAAGTTGTCAAATTTTTAATTAACACAAGGTTTTTTTTCTATCCCTTAGAACAGTGATTCTCAACCTTTTTCATATCAAGAACCCCTAATTTAGTCCACATTAGAGCCACGGACCCCCATCTGATGAGATTTTGTCTCTTGGACCCAAATCTGAGAATATTTTTTATTGTTAGAAATGATTTTGTCCAGAATTCCATGACTATCTGTATTGTAGGTAGAGAGATAACAGTGAAACTATGATCAAACCAGTCATTCTTCTACATTCTCTAATTGTGTTAACTTCTTGTAAGTGAAATGATGCTGAAGTTTAACAATTCATCAATTTGTTGGGGACCCCCTGGAACCCCCTCAAGGACCCCTGGTGGTCCCCGGACCCCACGTTGAGAACCGCTGCCTTAGAGTTTGGAGCAGCTTTTGTTGAAAGAGAGCATATAACACAACACTGCACTGTACCCTCTGTCACTCTGCAAACTTATATTTCTGTTACGCGGGAGGCAAGCATGTTGAATTGAAATAAATGACTTCAACACTTCACCATTCACTCTTGAGTAGTTACAGCATATTTGCATCTTGGTCACTATTTGTGATTGGCTGAGTGCACTGTCTATCTACATGCATTAGAGTCTGTCTGTTTGCTACACATGGTTGAATATCACTGTGGTTTTTATACATTTTTTGCTAGTCAGAATAATGACACTGCAAAAGGCAGCGACATGCAACATCAGTGACAGCGGTGAGTGCTCCTCCTCACATTTTACTTCTTAAAAAAAAGAGCTAGTTAACGATTTCCGAGCAAATATGAACAACACTAACTTCAAATGACGTAAAAAGAGCAGGTAAACATTGTCCTTGACTGGGCCAGACAAGAATAGCTAGAATGACTTCATTTGGTCCAATGATTTTGTCACCACTGTGGAAGCCCATTTCTGCCAGTGTGATGGGGAAAAAAACGGTCCTGTAAGTCAAAATAATGAGAAACTTTCTCAGAATAATGACTTAATATCTCAAAATAATGACTTAGTATCTCAAAATAATGACTTAGTATCTCAAAATAATGAGAAACTTTCTCAAAATAATGACTTAGTATCTCAAAATAATGACTTAGTATCTCAAAATGAGAAACTTTCTCAAAATAATGACTTAGTATCTCAAAATAATGAGAAACTTTCTCAATATTTTGACTTAGTATCTCAAAATAGTGAGAAACTTTCTCAAAATAACGACTTAATATCTAAAAACAATGAGTTAGTATCTCAAAATAATGAGAAACTTTCTCAAAATAATGACTTTGTAAAGTTTCTCATTATTCTGAGATACTAATTCATTATTTTGAGAACGTTTCTCATTATTTTGGGATACTAACTCATTATTTTGAGATACAAAGTCATTATTTTGAGATACTAATTCATTATTTTGAAAAAGTTTCTCATTATTTTGAGATACAAAGTCATTATTTTAGATACAAAGTCATTATTTTGAGAAAGTTTCTCATTATAATGACTTACAGGATCTTTTTTTTGTTCATCACACTGGCGGAAATGGGCTTCCATACACCACAACTCAGCACTTGGAAGCCACTTGGAATTATCCACTGCTACCTGTGAGGCTTGACACTTAACCTGTAATTGGGTTGCTCTCTTGGTGCCACAGTGTTAATCACATGTCAATTCAGGTGGAGCTTTGAGTCAAATTATTTTCATTCACACAGAGTAGGCTATTTGTCGATATTACTTGGGAACTATGTCGTCATGATATATTAATTTCAGATAAAATTCATCACAATTTTCATCTCATAAGTCATTTTGTGAGCACAACTCGTAAAATGCCAAGACAGTAAACAGCTACATACTGGATTTTTTGGTTTGCTATAAAACATAAACTCAAGTGTATTCTCACCAAGTTCACGTGTGTCAAGTGTGAAAAAGCTGATCAGGAGTCAGCTTCGAACGAGTTTGAACCCGCGAACACCTCCCAAGTCCTCGTTTTTAACCGTCAAGCCGTTCCGACGGGTTACTCCCACGTGACGTGAACGCAGCATATTAGTCACCCTTCGTCAATTTTCCCAGGCCTCGTGACGGAATCAGGTCCGTGTATAAAGGCGGCACCTGGCGACCGTTGACGAGCACAGGCAGGGCACGAGACAGAGGAGGGGGTACAGGTTGAGTCGCGCGCCATTTGATCCTAACAGAGGAAACTGCACAAGAAAATGAATTCAAATATCTCCTTCTACTGTTTGTCTGTACTTTTACTGCTTAATTTAGTCGGAGCCAAACCAGTTTCTGATCTACAGGTAAGTTTACCTAGCTTATCTTTTATCTGCAGAATAGATTTTATCCACCTTTTTTGCCTGATGTAAATCTCTATGATGTAAATTTAGACTAAACTTTATAGTAGGTATTGTAGACTATAAATGATGTAGGCTAAGTTATATGAAGATAGGGTCTTTAGGGCAGTGGTTCTCAACGTGGGGTCCGGAGACCACCAGGGGTCCTTGAGGGCATTCCAGGGGGGTCCCCAGCAAATTGATGAATTGTTAAACTTTATTTTGATCATAGTTTCTGTGTTATCCCTCTACCTACAATACATATAGTGATGGAATTCTGGACAAAATCATATCTGACAATAAAAATATTCTCAGATTTGGGTCCGAGAGACAAAATCTGGGGGTCTGTGGCTCTAATGTGGACTAAATAGGGGTCCTTGATATGAAAAAGGTTGAGAACCACTGCTTTAGGGGAATAAAGGAATGAATTAGAACTTTATTGGTGGTTATTTGACGGGATGCCAATGTCTTTGTAATAATAAAGTAATTTAATTAAAGTAACTTAATAAAGTAATTTAAAATAACATAAAATACGTAACTTAAAATATATCTTGAAGTGTAACCGGAGGTTATAATTAACCCATCATTTTTATTTTCCACTACAGCAGTGGAAAATAAACTGCCTGTCTTATTGATCATTTTCACGTTTTTTATTTTTTTTTTATGTCTCTTTCCCTTAGACTTTGAAGCAACTTTTGGAAGCGGAGAGCGACGCGGCGCCGTATTATTCCTCCGAAGAGATGGAGGTCGAGGGGAGAGACGTGAGCGCGGCCAAGGCGGCGTTCGGCGCCGCGGAGGAGCACCCGTGGGACTCCGACCCGACCAACTCGGCGCTGGCGGCGAAGGAGAACGCCCTCGTGCGTCTCCTCAAGGACATCATGAGGACCTCCAAGCGCTCGTGGAGCCGGTACAAGAAGGGCGGGCTGAGGAGCTGCTTCGGGGTCCGGTTAGAGAGGATCGGCTCCTTCAGCGGGCTGGGATGCTGAACCGCAAAACAAAAAGGTAGAAATCAGAGAAATGAAAGATAGCTTTTTAATCTCCTGTTTGCATAGACTTCATTCATTGCTGGAGCATACAGGGGGAATTCATGGAGTTTGATGGAATCTTAGATGCCATATATGTCTCTAGTTTGGTTTTAAAGATGTGTAAGGCAACTTTTAACTACGTTTTTTATTTAAACACCCATGTAAAGATAAGCCAAGAGAGACATTTGGGTTGTTTTACGCATTCCAAAAAGTGTATTCTTGGTAGAATTCTATCATCTTTTGCAATGATTTTTTTCTGGGGAAGGTTGTTAAATTTCCTCATGAAACGCATTTTGACATCCACTTAAGATGAAATTTAGAAATGCATCAAAAAAATTATCTTTGCTGGTGTTGTGACAGGTTTGTGTTTTTGTCACCAGGTGTGGACGACGTGGGTTTTTTTTTTCCTGCAGATCAGCGTGACCAGACAGACAGTGGAGCTCCACCTCTGCAACTCACCAAGCATTGACTGAGAGTTTACAAGGGCGTTATAGCGGCGGGGGGTTATTTAAGTCTCTCCTTTTCATTTGGGCATATTCAGAACTATGATTTCATTTTTTTCTCTCCCCACATTAAAACGCTGAACTGTTGCTAAATTATTGTAAATGTATTTATTTATTATTTCCTTGTAAGATAAAGTAGCCTTGGCTTGAAATAGACTATTGAAGTAAAAACAAATATTTTGCATAACATCTGAGTTTGTGGTTGAATTTATTTCTTGTTTCATAAATGCTGATGGCACCTTTCAAAGTAGAAGGACTCTTTTTCAGTGTCGAAGGGGATTTAATTATGAATGGTTGGAATTCAGCTTTACTTTAGGGTTATTTTTGGGGTGGGGATGTTATTACCATCATCATCATCATCATCATCTGAAAATGCATCACCTCCGCTGAACTTTAACGATGCAATACACTGCAACTTAGTCCATATGTGTGAGATTTGAAACAGACATATCATGTTTTCATAATCAAGTTTTGATGTCAGTTTTAAAGTGGGGGAATCAGTGAAATGAGCTGCTGTAGTGTTAGTCTGGAATGAAAACCTGCATACTCTTGGGTCGCAGTTTGATTGAAAACTACTGATCTAGATGACAATGATACAGTAATAAGGCTATGCAGACTCCTAAGTATTGTTTGCTCCAGCGAGACAATTACGCACAGTTTTGCCATCACTCCAAATGGACATACTTTGTTTCTATAGCTTGCTGACATCTCTGCTGTGGTCAATGCAGCGGCTCTATATAAGAGACACCAGGCATTCCCGCTATAAAACACAATGGAATGAAGTCTCTGATAAATACTGGCATCTGCTGGGATATGGGGAAATCCATATGTCAGTCGGTTTAACATGAAGGAGTTATGGTAAGAACTGTCTATGTTGCCACCTTAGAAAAGACTACATGTTATTAAAAAAAAACTCAGAGTAAACCCTAAAATAACAGTCCATTACATCTGAAGGTTCTGGCTGGACAAGGACTACTGGATCCAGTTCGGCTCCATCACCGGATTGGAAAGCATCTAGAAAAAAAAGCATTATATTGACATTGACATGGTTAATCTATTGGTATTGTTATTGTTTTACGTATGAAAGCATACCCCGTTCTATAAGCATGATACAGCTGCACGAAACAGCTATAGTGCCCAAAGTCCCTTTGGCTGCCCGCGTGCGTAAAAACGCGTGCGTAAAAGTACTTTTACGCGCGGCTTTCGGGTGTTAAATAAAGCTCCATTCAGCGCAAATATTTCTTTGCTAGTGACAAAATTACTCTTACCATCACACAATAACTTATGAAAGATAAATCACAAATGGTTGGCGTTGTTTATTCATAAATTAATGCACTTGTAGGCTAATACACTTGTCTTTCAGGTACCAAGAATGAAAAAAACAAAACAAAACGTGGAAGTGAGCACAGTCCTGCTTATGACATTCAACAATTTCTGTGCCTATGGCAAAGACACGAAATGTATCTTGGTCAAATTACTAAAAACATGTTATTTTATTCATGTGTTTTGGCCAAATGGATACAAAATATATAGATTATTAATAGCCCTAAGGATTCTAACACCCAAGCATATCATTAAGTAAAACGGGACCATCTTGTCTTGACTGAAATGAGCCTGGTGCATGACGGCAGTATTTCAAAAATGCATTTCTGAGCCATACATATTATTTTGCGTTTGACAATCTAAAAGTTTGGTCTGTCTGCATAATATATGAAATAGTTCTCTATGCAAGTCTGTGCAGTTTCTATGATAATGATAATGCAGTTACATAAATTAGTTTGTAAGTGTTTTGCTCTGTGTCTTCTTATGTAGGCTATGGTATGTTGGTTTTTGAGTGGAATTGTTCCATTTATCGTTTCAACCTGTAGTATATTTTGGATTGTATCAAAAAATGTATGAGGGGAATTATGAGACCAGCATCTTTGTTAAACCTTAATTTACCAAGAGTTTTTACCAAGAGTGATTTACATTCACACAATTATACATTCACATCTAGGAACATGTAATTTAATAAAAAAAAATCCTTAAATATCATGACCAACATTGACTGAAGTAATAGTAGATATCAACTAGACTGCAACGAGCCCCACTTGCTTTTACTGCTAATCTCACACTGATCATTTATACAGTGATGCTTGGATTACAGTAATTAATCTTGATGCAAGGTTCTCTCCATTAACACACACAAATGTAGCTTGATAGTTTTTGTGAAACCATATGAGTGTATACAAATGTATAAAAACCACTGTCAATTATAAAAGTGAAAATATTACATTACTTAGGATAAAGATTACATTACAATGAAATTCTGGGTTTCATTCCAAAGACCTAAAACCACACCGTTTTAATTCTGGTTAACCAGTCTTAGACTAAGACTAAGACTAAGACTTAATTTACAGTGGTTGGAGGTCTATTGAATTTATGTCTCTGAATGTTTTGGTCATAAAGCCACTTTTCAATATGCAGTGATTGGGTAACACTTTACAATAAGGGTCACTAAGTTAAGGGTTAGTTAATGCTTAATACGGGTTAGTTAATGCTTAATATTAACAGTTAACTAATGTGTAATTTACTAATGGTGTTCATGTTAACTAAGGTATTAATTTATACATTATTTAATAGTTTATAAATAATGTATAAATTAATACCTTAGTTAACATGAACACCATTAGTAAATGATTACCAGACACATTAGTTAACTGTTAATTAAGGGTTAGTTCATGCTTATTAAGCATGAACTAACCCTTAACTTAGTGACCCTTATTGTAAAGTGTTACCAATGATTGCAATAATATGAATAAACCTTACAAAATTTGACTGCTTCACCAAAATCATTACAAACACGTGGAAAATAATGTTAAAACTAAAAAAAAAAAGGACTGGATTTATGAAAAAGGGAGGCAAAGGGAAATATACAGTAGTTTACCATAAGAAGTGTCTAACACTTTATCAAAAAACATAATGTGGGATAAGTCTGTGAGCAAAACTTTAAGGTTCTTACAGTAAATACCATTTGTATGTAAAATAGGCCTACCTACCTAGATGCAGTGACACAATAATATGAATGTAATGAGATACTTTATTGCTCCCTGTAGGGAAATAGTCGCTTCTCTTGCCCTCCTCCACAGGAAGGTCACAGGTCAGCATCAGCTGCAGAACAGCACCTCTAGGCACCTCTAGGTAGGGATTCAGTGTCTTGCCTAAGGACACTTCAGCAGGGTGGGGGTTTGAATTTATTTGGTTCCTCTGGTTCAAGGCCGGCCCAAGGCATAAGCGAACTAAGTGGCTGCTTAGGGCCCCCAAGAGCGCTTGAAATTTTGGTTTTTTTTGTGATATATTGTATTATGTCAATGGTAATCATACAAAAGCAGGTTACAGTCCTCTCCTCTGCGTCGATGCAAAAAAAAAGTAATGTTGCAAAAAAGGACATATCCTTCTGGAGCAGAGAAAAGAAAGAAGAAGAAAACAGAAGATGAGAAAAAACAGAAAGATAAAGGTATGTTTGCATTACAGGTGGGCATCTGGGCGATATGGCAAAATGGCAAAATATGGCATTTTTTTCAGGCAGGATCACGATCCAGGGATTCTTTTTCATGTCGGTTTTTAAGACTATTTTGCAAGTTACTGAACAGTACAACCAAACTAATTTCCTTATTTAATAAAATATAGCCCTACAAGGTAACTAAAAGAAAAAAGAATAACAGACCATTTAGGCATTGTCTGCTGGTTTATTTTGTTACTTTTCAGTACACCACTTTCAGTATGCCACTTAGTACTGTATCACTTTGAATATTAAAGTGCAAATTAACACCAGACCACTCTTATGAGTTTGCTACCTTTTAAGATTAAAAACCATAGACGGGTAAAAACATGCCAGGCTGACATTGGTATGATGTAAGCAACACAGCTACAACTAATAAAATTGATAATGGGTGTGTTAGATTTACAGTAGGTGTGCAAATGATCAAGCGTTGACAATAGTCAATAGTATTGGCGGCGCCGGGGCGGTGCGGGGCCCCCAAATCAAATTCTGCTCAGGGCCCCATAAAGGCTTGGGCCGGCTCTGCTCTGGTTGAAGGCTGGCTCTCTTTACCACTACACTGCCACAAGCACGTACACCACCGAATTTAGTGTTACTAAATTCGGTGGTGTCTGTTGGTTTACTAATCGCTGACTTCCCGTAGCTCAGTGACAACAATGTCCCACGCTGGGGGGGTGGGGGGGATGTGGGGTCAAAGCATGTTTCTAAACCAAAGTAGCCCATGGAAGCGACTATGTCATAGTTATGCCCCATATCTAAGAGACAAAGCTTTAAAAGGAGTAATTTCCGACAGCTAGCGTTATCATAATCAGGTGTCAGGAATGCGAGTCCAATTCCTGGCATAGCTCTACGTGTCAAACTGAAGTATAAAAGACCAGTAGCTGCTGCTGTGGGGTCAAGCATACAAACAGCTACCAAGCAAAGACGCAAAAAGAACATTCATCCACCACCAGGACAGACACTGAGAAACATGCATCTTTCTTCCATTCCTCTCTACAGCCTCCTCCTGCTCTTAAACCTGCAGCATCTCAGTGGGTATCCCATCAACAGCAACGGCTTGACCGATGATGATGTTGACATCTTAAAGGTAAGTCTCTAAAGAAGTGGTTCAGGGACCCACCTAGGGGTCCTTGAGGTGGCAGCCACATGAGGAATAGTTGAATTTCACTACAGTTCACTAGAAATGATCCCAGTTAGAGAATGGATAAGAATGACTACCATGATCACAGGTGTCACTCTAACCCCTGTTATCTCCTCTCATAGACTGTAGACAGTTGTACAACTCAATACTAAATCAACAACTAAAATTTTCCCATAAGGGACAAAATCTGATCCAATGGGGGTCTGTGGTTTAATATGTGTCCATTTGGGGGTCTGTGATGTGAAAATATGGTAATACTTTGCTTGAAGTGGTGCTCAAATGTCATTATATGGCATTATAAACGCATTATAAGCACATTGTGAGAGCTGCATGATAAATGTAAGAGCATGATGCAACTGTATAGTTCATGACATGACATTAAATTGTGTATGTGTATGTGTAATGTAATTTCTGATGTTTGTCTGATGATGTTTATCTGATGATTATAATGTAAGAGAAGGTTTATGCTTCTAATGGTCTTAATCTTGTAATGCATCACAATGCACTTAAAGTAAAGTGTTACTACTGCAAATGTTTGACAACCCTTTAACCCTTTTAGCTCTAAATGAATACCATCATTAAATATTCACTTTTAAGTTAAGACTTTTAAGACTTTTGTAGCCTGACGTTTCTCTATCTGGATGTTGCAGGTGCTCCTTCACAGGCTAGAAGAGTCCATTCCTGAGCAGACTGAGGTGGACCAGAGAGTCCCTGCTGAGAGGGAAAGGCTTCCCAACCTGAACATGGAAGAGAACGCAGAAGCGGAGCAGCCCCAAACCGGACTGGATGAGGCCACGATCAGGGAGTTTTTCTCGGCCAAGAACCTGAAGGCCGTCCGCAACGACAACTCCAGGAAAAACTCTGGCTGCTTCGGGCGACGGATGGACAGGATTGGCTCCATGAGCTCTCTGGGCTGCAATACTGTCGGCAGATACAGTAAGTTACAGCGCTACAGTGACTCCAGTACTGTAAGTCAGTGGTTCTCAACGTGGGGTCCGAGGACCACCAGGGGTCCTTGAGAGGGGTTCCAGGGGGTCCCCAGCAAATTGATGAATTGTTAAACTTCACCATTATTTCATTTACAAGAAAAGAGATGTAGAAATGACTGTTTTGGTCATAGATTCACTGTTATCTCTCTACAGATAATATATAATACAATACAAATCATCATGGAATTCTGGACAAAATCATATTTAACAATAAAAATATTCTGAGATTTGGGTCTGAGACACAAAATCTCATCAAATGGGGGTCCGTGGCCCTAATGTGGACTGAATGAGGGGTCCTTGATATGAAAAAGGTTGAGAATCACTGCTGTAAGTTACAGTGCTACAGTAACTTCAATGCAGGAAGTTAACAGTACTGTACTGAAACAGTAAGTTGCAGTAACTCTAATACAGTAAGTTACAGGCTACAGTAGCTCCAAGTTGAGGTGATTGTATTGGTATTACTTTTCAGGGCAAAAAGATGCTTGAGAACCAATACGAAACCCATTAAGAAAACAAATTATTTGATCTAGCCAGTGATGTAGTGCTAAATAATAAGGTGGGAAAACTATGACTTCCAGTCAAGCCACCACCAATATAAAAAAAAACTATAAAAACATCATTTATTTTATGTTTTGATTATGCATACCACCAATTTGTGAGCTTAGAATTATAAGGTTCTATCTGCATCCATTAGTTAAATGGAGTTAAATGGAGATGGGTCCTTTTGTTTTAGAAATTACAGACTCAAAAATGATTATTTTCAAAAAATAACACCACACATATGTCAACAGGCACTCATAGAATATGTTCATGTGACTAACTCAGTTTTGACAAAAAGGTCAGATAGAACCTTATAATACCAAGGTCACGAATTTACCTCACACACATTTATGTCAGCCTAAAGAGTTTCTAAACTCTATTCTATAAATGAAAATGTGGGTAAACTCACTCTCCACTGCATTCCTGCACACAGACAGACAAACTGTTCTTTGAATCAGTGGGAAAATATGAATGGTCTTAATAATGCTGTTGTTGTTTTATTCACTAACAGACTCAAAGACAAGATGAAGTCTTACCATCTAAAACCTGGAACTGCAACGTCTCTACCAAAGGATATTTTTATTGAAAGGCTATTTATTTACTTGTATTTATTGAATTTTGTTCATGGCTTACCAGTATATTTATTTGAATTGATGTGAGATTGTTCTTTATATGCCGTTGAATGATTTAATAAATGTTTACAATTGCATATAATTGTTCAGTTTTCATTGAAGAACCAATCAATCCAAAAAGAGGCAACAAAGAGATTAAATTTGCCTCTAGCATCAACATGCATGGCTATTAGGCTTCTATGGGGGCAGTGACCACATTTATATGCACGCAAAAAATGTGACTGTAATGGGAATAAGACAATAATGCAAGTAAGGCAGGACCCATGGAAACACCACACTCTGATGATGATGTGTGATTATGCTCTATAGTCAGAATAAGGGTAATCGCAGAAATGCATGTTGAGTACTCTGACTTTACTGGCATTAATAGAGACCAGTCAGAACATGGATACACCTTCAGCAGGGGAGGTTTCAATCTATAGAATCATGTAAATGGCTTAATCGCACTTTTGTCTTAATGAGTATTGGCAATAGTCGCATTATTGTGTGTGCACATGTAACTGTGACTTAGCCATTCATTCAAGATTTCAGCACCTTGGAGAGCGCAAAAGGTGCCAAGAAGTTTTGGATTGTTCATTAATTCTTGAAAATCTTACTGATCATGAAACAAAACTCCTATCTTTTTCCTTCTGGAGTCGGAGGCTTCATTTCAACATTGGAAGCCCCACTGCTGCTGCTGCTGCTGGCAATAACAGTCTGACTTCTGCTATCATGACAGATTGGGGTGTCATATTAAAAAGCAGTCGATCATCATCAACTCAAAGCCTATACCAGTCATTTTGTCTTATGAAATTCTCAAAGGAAGCGTGACGCTTACACGTGTAAAATTGAAAAATGGCTCTAACAGTGAATAGAATACATAGAGATTTAGGGGAGACAGGGGAATATTGAGAGCTAGGGGAATTGCATCCCCTGCCCTTAATCATTTCTGCAGATATCTGATTCAGTTTTTAAAATGTGTGTAAATATGCTGTTTTCCGAATTCTTTTTTTTATTAATAATAATAATAATATGCAATGCATTGTATAACTTTAGAGAATAGATATTTTAAATGGTAATTGTTGCTACTTTTCCAATAGATCAGATATAGCAGATATAGCCTCAGCAAAAATTGAGGGCTGCTCATAGTACTGTAACAAATTCATATTTTATAGAATAGAATAAGAAGAACAAGTCAAGTTAATCTTCTCATTGCAACTGCATTGCTAAAGTTACACACAATGGCCAGACATTCTATTACTTGTTCTTGACAAGGACAAGGACAAGGACAAGAGGGACAAGACTGGATTTGAACCCACAACCTTCCACATGAAAGGCTGATGCTTTACCTACTGAGCCAAACTGCTGTCGCAGGTTTACTGAGGAGAAGCTAACCAAAGGGAGAAGTATTGTAATAGATTGATTGACAGACTGACAGTGCTAATCACTTTATAGAACATTGTAGAGCTCTCCATTAACGAATAAAACAATACTAAGTCAATTTACTTTTCATGAAACTTCACACCGGTTATTGTACATCAAGGACTTGAACTCACAACCTCGTGGGCCAAAGACCTGAGCTTTACCACTCTGTCATCTTCCACTTTGGTGTGTATCATAGTGGGGAAATAAAACAAAGAGACAAGTGAGAGGTTATAGGTGCTAGTCCCATATTGAAAGCCTCAGAAAGAATATTAGGACAACACTGTGGGATCACCGTCAGTTTTTGCTATAAACAGAGGGGGGCGACATCAGAATCGGGGGTAGGCCGACATGTCCTGAAAATTTCAGCTCTCTAGGACATGATTTTTCATGACTGATTTTTTATGAATTTCTGAAGTTGTGACTTTAATACCTATGAAGATTTGTTTTTTTGTGCATTAAGCCACACCCACTTTAATCAATAATGACCAAATTTCATGGATTTTTGCAATTGTAGCACTCACTAGTGGTACAGTTCAAAATGCTTTTGTAGCTGTGTTCACGCAACACTTCTCAACATGTGTTTCAAATTTTGGCTTGATTAGATGAATGGTTAATGAGTTATGGCCAATTTAGTGTTAGGGCGTGTTCCGTTAAAAGTGTATTGGTCGATAAAAGCCAAACCATTTGACCTATCAATAGCCTCAAGATTCACACCAAGTTTCGTGTGAATCGGATGAATGGCTTAGGATGAGTTGCGAAAAAAGTGTTTTTTAAATAATTAAAAATGGTGGACAATACAATATGGTGGACATTGAAAGTGATATATGGGTTGGACTCGGCACCTTCCAAAGAATCTAGGAACACAAGAATTTTCAGTCTACGACACACTGTTCAGAAGTTGTTGGCCAAAATGTAAAGTTGCTTGTTATAGCGCCACCATCTGGACAATATGCGTGGGCTGCCTTGTCTGAGTAGTGGGGGGCCACAGGAGCCCACCTGCCAAACATGGTTGCTGTAGGACTTACAGCACTACATGCTTTCAATGAAGAATTTTAGTGTCCTATTATGGTCTAAATGCTTGAGACTTCTATCCTGCTAACTTGTAGTACTTGTAATGTGGGAATAATCCTAACCCTAACCATTAAAAACAAACAAAACTATCCCTAACTATACTTCAGCATATCACTCAAAATGTGGAATTTGTGGAAAACACATTTGAAAATAAAATGCAAGCCAAAACTAATGAAACTATAACATATTTGCTCCACATTAATGGAATGATTTCATCGCCTATTATCACAGACACAATCTACAACGAGAATAAAACACATGATTGAGTCATAATCTCAATCACATTTGACGTTGTTTTCTTTTTGCTCTAATCGAAAACATGTTCAGGGAAAACGCCTCCCTCTAAACATGGAACGGCAGAGCCCGCTTTTAGCCCACTATGGTATTTTGAAGGCTTCGAAGCATTCCTGTCACTACACACCATGTCTGAGCTCAGAGCTCTAAGATGGCTCCTGAGGTCATGCCACTGTTGGCGGGCAAACATGACAATACACAGACACTACTGTACACACACACACACACACACACACACACACATATCACCCACCACCCAAGCAGCACTTAAAAAGGACATATGACCAGCCGTGTTATCATGTGGAGGTGTCAGAATGCACTTGAGACAATCTACAAAATGATGAGCCACTGACACCTGACTGTCTGTTGAATGGGGTGTGTGTGTGTGTGTGTGTGTGTGTGTGTGCGTGTGCGTGTGTATATATATATATATGTATATAAGCCTGCTTCGGTAGCAGTAGTATCACTAGTAGTAGCAGATCAAGCCACAGCGAACTAAAGGACTAAAGGACAACATGAGGACAGCGGTCCTATGGGGCCTGCTGGCCCTGCTATGTCAACACACACTGGTTACCAGCCATGTACTGGGAAGATCCTACTCTACCAGTGATCTAGCCCAGCTTAAGGTAAGAAACAAGATATCATCCCTAAGAGGAGAGATGCTTTCTGCACATTAAAGACAGGAGACGCTGTATAGCTCCATAGTTAAAGATGTGTATTCTAACGTAAAAGATAAGAGCATTTTCTGATTTCACTTTTCTGATGTCTTGGACTTGGGTTTCTCTGGGTCTTAACTGCTATTGGACATTGACTCAACTTTTTCAGTCAAATCCTATGCTTTAGTTGGATGTTGAAGGGTACAGTACAGGAAAGACATGAAAGACATGGAAAGACATGTACTGTTTATTGGCAATCTTGGTCCTGGTCTTGACCCCCTTTGGACCTGATCTTGACTCGAACTCAATTGGACCTGGTTATGGACTTAACTTGGACTTACAAATCGTGCTGCTGCAGCAGCAAAATAGCAATTGGATCCAGCAAAGAAAGATAGTGTATAAATAAGAATAAAGCAAACAGGGGTATTAAACAAATGCAACCGATGATTTCAACATTATAACATGGTACATAGAAATGCATGAATGAAAAGTATGGATTACAGCATTATGAGGGCGTGCAAAATAACAGCAGTAGAATATACTCTAAGGAGGATTAGGATATTCTATCATATTAGGATACCTCTGCCCCCAGTTTCTCTTTTATCATAAACAACAAGCACTTGTACCAGTGTTTTGGTAATTGAGATATGGGAAAAAAAAATGTTTGCAATTTGTTATGAATGCTAGTGCAAGTCAACATACCTATCAAAAAACATATATTTAACAAATCATTCCTAGTTTACCTGTGAAGTAAACCATGTTTGAAACATTGAGTCTAAAAATGTGGTGCATGGGAAGTTTGTGCCAACAACAATACTATCAACCTCTGCCTCCAACATCTCAAGAACTAAAACACTGAGAAGCTGAACCATGTCATTAGGATTTAAAGGGGCATAAAGTAACCTAGGACCTTTATCGACCTCTATCAGCGACCAATACCCAGCAACATCTATAGATAGATAATATTTTTAGCCTATGTAGTAAAATGCGTGTACGTAATGTGCATAATTTTCCTAGCATTGTCCTCCGGTATTGAACGTCTTGTGAATCCAAAATCAGAGTCGGGCCCCGAAAGTGAGTTTTGAAGGGCAGAAATCTCAGCACCTGGCCAAGAAAGAAAGTCTTTTCTTTTATCTTTCGATTTCACTTGATTTGAACTGCACTAGTTTACTTTTTAAGTCTTTTATCTTGTGGTTCTCTTGTCTGTACTTTTGCACTTTTTAATTGTACATTTTTTACCTTTACTGTATTTTTTATGACTCTGTAAAGCACTTTGAATTGCCTCAGTGTATGAAATGTGCTATACAAATAAAGCTGCCTTGCCTTGCCTTGCCTTGCCATGTGTCTGCTTTGTCCAAAATATGCTGACAGAGTATTGGGTTGTGACTGTAACATTCTCTCCTTGAAACCCATCTTCATCTCTCCTTAATAGTCTTTACTGGAGCGATTTGAAGAGACTCTGGCTGAAGCAACGCAAGAGCAGGACCCTGAAGCCGACTATGAAGGGACAGACCAAGAGCCTGAGCGCAGCCAGGCCGCCCGAGGATGGAGCCCAGACCAGGAGGGCGGCCAACGTCCTTCGATATCAGAAAGACCCCAACTGCCAGCCGAGGGCCGCGGTCGGATCCCGAGTCAGAGGAGTCGGCTGCAGGACCTGCTGATGGCCACCAGGAGTCGCTCGTCCGGGTGCTTTGGAGCCAGGATGGACCGAATCGGAAACGCGAGCGGTCTGGGATGCAACAACGGAAGAGGTAAGACTGCTGCGGGGGGGGTAAAAGGAAATTAAGTACGATACTGCAGCATGAAGGCAAAAAGTTTATCCTGATCACATGGTTAGGAAATGTAACAAAAGGAATGACAAAATCAGCATGTTTGTGTGTTGTATTTTTGCATGCAGAGTCAAAATGCATAGTAACTACACATGCAATCCTGCCATCCCGATGAAGGCTATTCCAGACAAAACATATTGGTTTTTAATATTCAACAATTGTGTTTTTCATTCCTTTGGTTGATGTTTTGCCTTTAGAAATTCTAACACAACAAAATAACAATATAATTTGAAGCTACTTCAAGACCAAGAATTTATTACAAATTCCTGTGTTTTTTCCTTGTGTTTTTTCCATCAGGGTAGGCCGACAGTTTCTTGGGACACACCTTTGATTACAGTTTTACCATCTCCAAATGAAGATCTGGATAAAGAGATGGGTCTAACTGTCACTGTATACTTTCATTACTTACAGTTCAACTGTATATATCTATGTATACCTATGCTTGAAACAACAAATGGGCTCTGCCGACTCTGTTTCCAATTTAGTAAGATGATGAAATAAACACAGTAGTTGTTGTGTACATACAGGTGATATATAATACTGTATAACATTAACACCTCAAGTGATATGAACTGACTACATAACTGCATGTATGTGGGTTGCTAACAAAAAATAAAATATCTTTTTTTCATTAGAAGAATTCAGTTGTTTTCTCTTTAGGTAGAAATCACAGTTGTCTACAAAGGAATCAGTCAGTCTATTCTCAGTCTTTCCTGCTTGTACTGTCAACTGGTGTCATGCAGTTAAGTGGCTGTGACACCAGTTGTACAAGCATCTATTTGTCTAACAAGAGATGTTGGGTGGCAAAAAAAATAATCACGCTCAGACGTCATGAGTTCGGATTTGGCCTGGGACCTTTGTCACATGTCATCCCCTTATCTCTCTCAAATCTTTCGGGTCTTTCTTCACTATAGAATCTAATGTAAACTAAATCTTAACGCTAATAAAAGGAAAATGCTACAAAAAAAAAAAAAAAAAAAAAAATCAATGTAATAGCTGTGACAATGAAATAACCAGAAAACAAAAGATTACCTTGGAATCAAATACTTAGATTTAGTGTTAAACCTTTGAAACTGAAACCAATATTTAATTGAACTAAATTGTATGTTTTAAGTAAGGAAAAATACTCACATGACTAAGTGTTCTTCAGAAAAAACTTAAATTTTAACGCTATGCTCAGACAGCGAAAAATACTGACGCTTTTTTTGCTTTGCTTCCAAACCAGTATTTGCAGGACAAAAATAGACATATTGAGATAGCGGCGGTGACTCATTCATAAAATATGAAAGTGATGCACCCATTGTGATATGTATGTGCAGTAAATGTATTCTGACAGCTAGCAAGAAGGAGACGTCACTGTGGGTTATAAGTAAAACAATGTCACGCAGCCCTGTCAAGTTGGATTATGAAGATCATGGAGATCAATTAAACTCCGGTAATACATTTCACACAGTGAAGCATTTAAACAGATGGCGACAGCCAACCAGAGAGCTGGTGACCAACCTCGGGAGGAGCAACTTAACAGAACACAAAGTAATCAAACCTGAAATAATCTGACTCAGTTTTTCACACGATGCTTCATAATGTCTTGGAAAACTAATAGAACACCAGAATAGAGCCGTGTGGGACACCGTTTCCATGCCAGCATTAATGGCCTGATCCCAGTGATAAGGACAGGTGCAGGGTCTCTTTCCACTGTGGTTAAGATTGACTGGATTACTAAATGGGCACTTTATCAAGGTGGGCAACATTCCCAGGGCCAGACAAGTGTGGAAAACTAGGACCTGGACCTTGTAGAAAGTCCTGCATCTACACACAGAAAAATAAAGGTGCGAACTGGAACCAGGTTAGGCCTTTCAAAAACCTTCTAATATCCCAAAGAACCATACAGTATATGGTTCATTAAAAGTAAAAGGTTCTTAATTCTTAGTTATTGGATGGTGGGTGATGGCATACATGTGGAAAATAACCCAACTCCTCCATAGATAGTACATATTGTGCAATTGCAAATGAGGCAATACAAGGGCAGATAAACAAAAACACATTGCAGGTGTCTAAGCAAAGGAGTGAAATGAAATGGTTCTTTAAAGAACCTTGGTCTTCTTTGTGGAACCAGAAATGGTTCTTCTATAACATCACTCCCAGTGGTAAAAAGTAACTATGTACATTTACTCAAGTACTGTACTTAAGTACAATTTTGAGGTACTTGTACTTTACTTGAGTATTTCCATTTTATGCTACTTTCTACTTATTCTCCACTACATTTTAGAGGGAAATATTGTACTTTTTACTCCATTACATTTATTTCACAGCTATAGTTACTAGTTACTTTTCAGATCAATATATTATATTTAAAACATTTGATCATCTTTATAAAATAACTATAAAATATCATTGTTATAGATTAGACTACCCAAAAGTATAGCTAAATTGTTAAGATTAGCTTCACGTTGACAACTTTAAAATGCTGATTACATGTACATGTATGTCAATAAAACAGTATTAATATTCCAATAATTTATGAAAAATATAACTCTCTAAATGGGGACAGTTTGCATAATGAGTATGTTTACTTTGATACTCTAAGCACATTTTGCTGCCAATACTTATGTACTTTTACTTAAGTAAGATTTTGAATGCAGGACTTTTACTTGTAATGGAGTATCTTTACATTGTTGTATTGCTACTTTAAGTAAAAGCTCTCAGTACTTCCACCACTGATCACTCCGAAGAACCATTTTCAGCACCTTTATTTCAAAGTAGATACCCAGCCTGAACATGCATGTCAAGCTCACACTCTGTGGAATGAGTCTGAGCCTGAATAAGTGTGGGGAAGGTGAGGGTGAACCCCAGGATGGGTCAAATTAAAAGCACAATTGACAATTATAATTCTACAGGTTATGCAAGTTCTAAAGCTTAAAAAAGCTATTGAATAACAAAAGGCTGCATACACCATTTGTATGGTTGACAAAACAGAAGGACCTTTATTTGAACAATAATAAAGGCACAAGACAGAGGTCTTTCTGCTTTTTTTTGTTCTATGAGAGCAGTATTTTGCCATGAGCTTGCTTCTTATATTTGTAGTAATTACAAATTTCCCCAACAAGCACACATCAATGCCTACATCTCCATTATAGATATATGAAACACAGGCATGTCACAAAAAGTATTTGGCAAAACAGTCTCTCAAGTCTGGCTTCAGAGTAGGACATATATAATTTTGTCCATTGTTTGTCTTAATCTCATGTGATGCATACCACCTGCACAGAGACATTGCCATTTATAGTATTTATAAAGGATAGATGATACAGAAAAATCACTTTTAAAATAACAGGTGAGCAATGGCTAGACTACAAACAATAATATTTTCCTGGACAGCCGTGGTCCATTTTTAACTGCAATCGTACGTCACTGAAACAATCACAGCACAGTCAGCAAATCATAAAAATAAAGATTTTATAAAAAATAATCTCTTAAATAAAACAATAGGTAGAGACATGATACATATAAGGAATGCTTGATGTATACATATGTGCCATCATGTTTGCTCAACCTAACCTGGGTTTTATATCCATCAATAAAAAAATCAGTTCCTTCTACCTGCATACTAATAATAGTTTGTTGGCTATTTTGTTCATCCTTTATTAGTTTTGCTTTGAGTCACATCTTTAGTCCCTTTGCTTTGAGGAGTCACAATGAAATTATGCATTGGAAAAATTGACCAGAAATATACTCTTTTGCTAGAAATTAATAGTAGTGACTGCAAGGATTTGAAAGCTGAAATAGGTAGTTTCTTCTGATACAAAATGTAGTGTAGCTTGTCTCCCCCAAAATCTAGTCCTTTATTCATTTGTTGGTGCTTTTAAATGCCCAAAATTACTACACAAAAAAATCTTGGTCAGCATACCCCAAGATTGTCAAAGGGAAGATTGCCCTTCCCCTAAACACACTTTAAAGGAATAGTTCACCCAAAAAATCATCTACTCACCCACATGCCAAATGAAACACAGGTGAAATCTGTTAGTCCATATAACACACAGGGAGGTTGCCAGCACAACTTGGTAGCAGCCTTCTCCAAAACAACTGAAGTCAATGGGGACCTGTTCTTTAGAGTTCTAAAACAAAAACAGCCAAACAATCACACTGTGAATAGAAAGACCTATACACCATGATTTGTTGCTGATTTGCACTAAATGATGGTGTAAATATACTGTAGGTCTTTTTGGAACTCTGAAGAACTGGTCCCCACTGACTTCAGTTGTTTTGGAGAAGGCTGCTATGGAGTTGTACTGGCAACCTCCCTGTGTGTTATATGGACAAACTTCACCTGTGTTTCAACTGGCATGAGGGTGAGTAGATGATGACAGGATTTTCATTTTTAGGTGAACTAATCCTTTAAACACTTGGATTTGGCTGAATATCGGTGAAAATATTTCTCCCCTACCACACTTTGGCCCATATTCATAAAACTCAGCAGTAACAGCATTGTGCAGCGCAAAATCTGCGGCGCGGTAATTCGCCACTGCTACGGAGACACTTTACCATAGCGTTATTGTGAAAGCCAATGAAAATCAATATGTAAATGAAGTGTTGCATATTAAACACCCTTGTGATCATCCACACCCATGTGCAAACACAATGGAGCGCAAACTAGATCTGTCACATAGGCAAAGAACATAGCTTTTAGCCATATTTTGTTTATCAAAGTTTTTTAATGGAGATAATCACAAGTTGGAACTACACTGCCTTGTCCCATCTATAAATATAATAAACCCCATTTATGATTAGGGAAAATGTCTACTGCCACGGTGGTGATTTTTATGAATATGGGCCTTTATATATTACAAGTACAATAAATTTGGGTAATTACAGATTTTTGAGGCGTTTAAAAATGTTTTGCTCAACACTGAATGAACTGACATGATCAAGAAGCAAACTCTCAGTAGTCGCAAGCCATAATGGGATGGCGACCTGGTTTTAGTGCATTCCACTTAGATACCCGGTAAACAAAATGTACAGACAAAGTCAAAAATAAAAGTGCTACAGTGACAACAATGATAAAATGTAGTCAGCCAAGGTCAAGGGAAAGATCCAGTTATGACGGTAGTAAAGAGAACGTGACCTCTTGAAGCAATATTTCACTTTAGTAGCACAGAACATAATTTTTTTTGTACCCCTACCTCTATAACCACGCAGTCACACTGGGAGCAAGTCTGTGAAGAACTTGAAGACCATGGAAACTTGGCCAATGTGTGGACGGTCAACAAGCTTGTCGGCTGAGAAAAGTTGCGGCTGAACTCTTCGCGATCATTGGGCATCAACAGCCAATCAGATTTCTGCACTCCTTTGTTTCCCCTATCAGTGCGATTTGCTTCAATAGCTCCGGTGGCTAGCGCAAAATGGACGAGACGTTTATTACAGCCATTCAAAGCTTCCCAGTTGTTTACAACTTTTATTTGAAGGACTACGGGAATAAACGTCCCCAAAATTCTGCTTGGAGAATGGCCGCATCAATCGTTGGGGTTGACGGTAAGCTCGAAAGTGATTTTATTGAGTTATTTCTGTTCAGTTTCGATTAATGCCATCGAACTAGCGCTTGCTAGCTAGTGACGTTTACTCATCAAAACAATGTAACGTTGTACTCGATGCACGAGACCACTACATAGATGCTATCAAAGCCTCTCACATCGCCCGCAATCGATCAGAATGGAACAATCCGTCCACAAATTTGCGCACAGTGTGAATGCATGGTAAGTGTTCATGAAGCGTCAACCGTCAATATTGGCCATTTCGGTGGTCCGTAATTATGACCATCAACTTTCTTTCTTGCTTACTTATATATATATACTGTATATAAAAGTCTTAGGCACCCTAGATTTTTTACATACATTTCTTAGAAGTCTTAGATGTTTATTTGTCTTCTGCATTAGTGTGTCAGTAGACAGCTGTTTATTGTAAATTTTTGATATTCAGAAACATTTCATTAGTTTTTAAAGCATCTTTGCTTTATGGATATCTTTGACATATGCCTAAGACTTTTGCATAGTAGTGTATATATAGAAGCAAAGTAAAGTAAATCCAGGTATTATTACTCATTCCTGTGTCCATAAATGAGTAATGTGCTCTGTGTCTACTTATTGATATGTATTTTTTTCTGTTACAATTATTGATATTGAGCCAGGGAGAAACCTGATTTCCAGTTATGTCATTGGATCCTCAGAGCAGCTAATGCTAAAGGCTGACTCTTCCTGAACACTGATGCTGCTATGCATGTTGAAAAGTGAAATTTCATACCCAAGTAAATAAAAAGATGGAAAGATATCGCTTATCAGCGAGCCGTGTTCCCCCTTTGTACCATTAAGAATGTGTATATGGTTATGTATATATTGTATCTGTTTGGAAGTGCATACATGCGTTGGGAATGGACAGAGATAAAGGCTCAGGACCAGGTTAAACACAGTTTGTGTTTGAAGGACGGCAAGACGTCAACACTTCATTATAGAGGCAGGTCAAACAGTGATGTAGTGCTGTCGGAGTTTGGCCAGAAGGAACTCATGGGTTAAATTATGTCTTGTGATTATCCCAACAATCTGAAAGAGATGGCAAACAAGTGTCTCATTAGACAACATAATCCACTGCACACTAGAGAGACACAAATACAAATCTGCAGGTTTCAGAAAGCCAAATCTAATACTTTTTAACATTTTTATAATGCTACCTGGAATTGAATGTAAGGGCGTTTTCACACCTATAGTTTGTTTGCTCTGGTCCGAATCAGTTGATGAGTTTGCAAACTTGGAGCGTTTCCCCCTTGGTTCGGTTTCTTTTCACACTGAGAAAAATCCAAGTGAACCAAAATGCATCACTACAAACCACATGAGAACGTTCACTCCGCTTATTGGTCAGATCTGTCTGGGGCGGGAGCAAGAAAGTAAATACAGGAAGAAGGTCCTGTGTTCTGGACTAGTGCACATTGCTATGCAACATGGAGCAACGGCAGAGTTGGCATTTGCTCATAACTGTTAAACTGTTAACTCATAACTGGCAATATACCAGGCAAAACTGTCCCAGCAGAATGCCGAAGGCACTTTGAGGAAACGTCTTGAAAATGCTATACCTGCTATACCTGCTATATCTGGCTACAGGAGCCGTTTAGCTCAAACTTGCAGAGTAAATTGAGTACACCTGGTAGTTGGGTCGGATCAAGGTCAGATCACGTTCCCACCACAAATGAACCGCTCCAGAGTTCGTTTGAGACTGGACCGAGACCACCTCGTCTAAAGGGTCTTGGTGCGGTTGTTTTGGTCCGCACCCGAGTGCGATTACTGTGTTCACACCTGCCTAAACAAATCGCACCAAGGGGGAAAACGAACCAGAGTCCGATTTAACCGGACAAAAAGCGCAGTTGTGAAAACGCCCTAAGACCAATCTGGAAACCAAAGTAAAGAAACAAAGATGGCAAAACCAGCCTATTTCTGTTTTCTGTTTATTTCTGTTCATCAAGTTCCAGAACTTGATGAATGTTCTGAAATTAGAAATTGGCAGTATAGGAAAACAGAGGATCCCACTCTATAATAACATTATGGGGGAAGCAGTGAATACTTGTATAATTTGTGGCATGAATATAATCAAATTTAAATATACTTATTATCAGTGCAAAATATCGGCAGCTTCAATCAAAAAATTGTGATTTCAGCCTTCAAAAACCAATGTCGAATCCACACCTTTATCATTTCGGAATGCAGCTACTCATTTTCAAAGTGATACTTACTTCTCCCACAGCATTGACCACTGGTAGGTGTCGCAGGCCCATGGTCCTGAACAGGTTGAATACCTGGGAAACGTGGGTGTTCGGCGACACCGTATAGGGACACGGGTTCATGTAGGGCGTGACATCCTGGGAACATGACCATCGTAGAATTATAGCAACAACATCAAAGACTAGAAAACTTAAATATCCTAAAATTAGAGATGTATACTGCACAATAGCAACTGATTTTGTATTTTTGATTGAATATCAAATTTTGACATTCAAATTGCTCCGTCCTATTCTAATCCAGACAGTACTCGACATCAATGGTTCTCAACGTGGGGTCAGGGGACCACCAGGGGTCCTTGAGGGGGTTGCAGGGGGGTCCCCAGCAAATTGATGAATTGTTAACCTTCACCATTATTTAATTTACAAGAAGTTAATACAATTATGTAGAAGAATGTATTTTGATCATAGTTTCACTGTTATCCGTCTTGGAATTCTGGACAAAATCATATCCAACAATAAAAATATTTAATATTTTGGTCCGAGAGACAAAATCTCATCAAATGGGGGTGTGTGGCTCTAATGTGGACTAAATTAGGGTCCTTGATATGAAAAAGGTTGAGAATCACTGCTCTACATAATTCATTGTGGGTGTTTGACAGAATGGGTCATACCACTATCATGCGGGGATTGAGCAGCGCCAGGTCCAAGTCATGGATGTCAGGGTAACGTGGGTAATCCTCAGTCATCTCTGCAAAGGACAATCTGGGCTGAGTGGCGCTCTGTGTTGGAAGGCATGGGGAGACGGACAGTTGGATGGAGAGAATGACAATTAAAATATGTTAGACCAGGGATTCTTTACAAACACACCCTGAAATGTGCCCACTCCCTTCCTCAGTGGCCTTGGTTCCGGAAGTAAATTTTCCATTCATTTAGTCCATAGACATTTCAGAAAATCCCAGTGTAAAGAGACTGAAGCTTTGAATTGAACCAACCAGCACGAATCACGGCAAATGAATCACAAGCTTTTAGCAATAGATACAGAAACAAGTGAAAACTGGCTTAGTGGTAGTTTCAAGCTCGCCACCCGTTTTGTCTATGAAGCTGACAGGTTAAAGTATCAAACCCAAGTATATCAATTGTACAATCAAAATTTCCAATAATTCCCAACATCTAGGCTAAGCTAATAACATCACATAAACGACAAAAATCAAGAAGACCCAAGGCAACACACAGCTCCCCTTGAATGTCTCTCCACAGATATTACAAGTCTAACTGTTCTGGACACTGCGTGGGTCTTGCATGATTGGTTTGTTGGAGCCACCTGGTGGCAGTTAATAGTAGTGCAGTCTACTACAAAGACAGGTAGTAGTGTTCATTTAGTGTCAGTATTGCCATGTGGCAGCCATGTGATGGTGTCTCCACAATCCTGTTCCATCCATCGTTACGAGACTTGTTAGACACATTGTCTGTAAGTGGATTTGTTAATTAGTAGTGTATTGATGTAGAAAACAGCATATTTCAAGAGTTTATGGTGAATTGTTTATTTTATTAGTTGATGACATATGATTGCAGCTAAGCTAACATACTTAAGATAGTTTCCTAACCTAAGCTAATAATCTATGCTAATTTTATACTTACCTGTTAGCATAGCCTACTTACCTTTATTTACTGTGATAATTTATACTTGCTGTATAATACTTAGCTTGTCATATCTGTAATTTCAACATGTCATTTTGTGTTTGTTGTTTTACAAAAAAGAACTATACAAGTAAACTTCAGAAACGGAATCCTGGTTCACCTGGAGTTATTTGAGTAGATGTTTAAGCTGACTGGATAGCTAGGCACAGGGACCTCTAGCGAGGCCAGTACACTAACCGCCACCTATAAGTGGCTCCTTTAAAAATAGGAAGATGCGTACAATAAAAGTACAACGCAAGTTGTAGAAGCAAGAGCCGCAATTCGCAGTGACACTGCGAATGAAGTCAATTCCCTTTCTCTGTGGTTATGCAGTGTTGTTGTAACTAAGAGAATCCCTGAATAAAATATTTAATTCATGCGTAGACTATCAGTGCAAAGTATCAGCTATCGGCAGCTTCACACCTCACGTCTAAGTTTGTGTGACTGACCGACTGGTTCTCGGCGTAGCAGACCCCCCGGATGAGCAGGTTGACCAGCTGGGATCGTAGGATGAGCCCATGGAAGGTGAGCGGTCTGAAGCGCTCCTCCATGGTCCACTCCTCGCTGGGCGACTGGTCGGGGCACAGGTTGGGGTAGGGCGCATGTCTGCACATGGACAGCAAGAAAGACACAACAAACAAGCGAGAGTAAATAGGTTTACATGTCACCAAATCATACAGCAATGTGGAAATAAGAATAACGCACATATCGCATCATAAACTAGACCTGCTCATGTGCTTCACAATATATAGTGTGAGTAATGGCTGTGTACAACGATACAATGGCTGCTTTGGCCTGTTAGAGGATGCTGCCAATGCAACACTAAGCAGAGAACGAGTCTGATTTTTCTGGCCCATGATGATGATTGGTGTTTATGTCCATTTCACCTCCGGGGCTCTGTACATTCGAACTTGGGCGGCACCAAATAACTGCACTGCGGGTTCCGGTGCTCTTCCAAGAGTGAGTGAGAACCTCATCTGAACCAACTACAGGAAACGACCCCAGAATGCAATGTTTTATAGGTATAACGTGATGGATGTTGACATCTGATAGCCAGCAGTTCCTCATACTTGGAAAGCCTCGCATAACAGCATAACAGGCCACAACCGCAGTCTGTACTGACGCTCATATTCAGCCATTTCTTAATGTGTTCTCACCTGGTGTGAAGACCAGGGGCCGTATCCACAAACATTCTGAGAATCCTCTCAGAGAGTTTTATCTCAGCCTAAAATTCTTCAGCAAGGAGTCCTAGCTTAGGAGTGATTTAGGAAAGTTCTCAGAGCAATTCTGAGCAAGGAATGGACAAGAACTTTTATCTCAGTGAGGAGGTGTGGTTGACCCCGTTGCTAGGTGTGATGCTCTCTTTGGATGCTGTCATTGGTTGATCAAGAAAAATCAACACGCCTCTTTTTGTCATCCAGAATGAACACAAGGAATCACACAAGAGAAAACACAATTTACTCGATATTAACGCATGGTTTGCTTATACTATCAAAAATAAAATAAAAATAGAGCTCATAGGACAAAATCTTTGAAAACCATACGAACGGTACTTTTTAATACTTGTACGGTCCTCACAGGTTGACGCATTATGCCTTTATTTGGGCGAATGGGCGAATGGATTCCAGTGGGAATTAAACAGGTTTCGTCACAATATGAGTCTGTGAAGGAGCTGTGTTGTTTGTGTGATTATTCTACTATGTGGTTGCATAAACTTAAATTATCACTGCTGCACTGTTTGCCTGTTGCTAAATATCTTAACATTGTGATGACTTTATAACAATAGCATTAATGCGTCTTTTCTGCGTCTTTCAGCCATTTTCTCCTCTCCTTAAGAAGTTTTCCACCTTAGGAGCTCTCTTAAGGGCTAAGATGCTTTGTGAATAGCTTTTATCTTTACTAGGATTTAGTCTTACTTTGAAGGGGAAATTCTTAGAAAACGTCATCACTCTCAGAGTTTTCTTAGAATTTCACCACTAGGACCAACTCTTACTACTAGGAAGCTTTGTGGATACGGCCCCAGAGATGATAAATTACAGCAAAGAGCACAGACAAGTCCATCATGCTTAGCTTAAATTATAGGGACTGAAATCAGATTTGTTTCATCTTTTGGTTACGGATTAATTCTTGGTAAACTGTAGACCAAAAACCAAACAACAAACAACGTTCAAAGTGGCTTAAATCAGCGTCTTGTCCATTCCCACGTTTAGTGAACAGTAACTGAACCTCTCTACCCTAGCTGCGTGCTTTATTTATATGTGACTTTTCAATTGGAGGCACAAGCTGTTTGCCGAAACGGAGAGGTATACCTTATAAAATGGATACTGATTGTGTGCGTGCGTGTGTGTGTGTGTGTCACCCCTACCTCCTCTCCAACATCTGCTGCAGCATGTCCTCTCCCTCCTCAGCGGGCTCCACCACTGCGGCCTGGTCGTCGCAGACATTCCTCAGTTCGCTGGACGGGTACGACTTCATGGACTGGCAGCGCCGCCGCTGCTCCCCGGCACGCGTCACAACACTGGATTTCTACACGGAACAGCAGGGAGCAGGTGCGTGGACTGATATATCGGTTTTGCTGTGACGGAAAAGACTTTCACACTGAGCCACGAGACGCCGGCCCACCCGAACACGCACGGCCAAACTGAAGGCCATTGTTTGAGATAAGCAAAACAATTCCTACCGTTTCAAATGCCTGCAGTATTCCGCATCTAAAAAAATCTGTGTGTTCCAAGGAGTCACTCTCAACCTCGAGAAAGCAAGCTGATATCAAGTTTACCAATAAGCACTTTAAAGGAGTAGTTCACCCAAAAATGAAAATTCTGTCATCATCTACTCACCCTCATGCCAAATGAAACACAGGTGAAATTTGTTAGTCCATATAACACACAGGGAGGTTGCCAGCACAACGTGGTAGCAGCCTTCTCCAAAACAGCTGAAGTCAATGGGGACCTGTTCTTTAGAGTTCCAAAACAAAAACAGCCAAACAATCACACTGTGCATAGAAAGACCTATACACCATTATTTGTTGCAAATCAATCAGCTGTAGTTAAGATTTACACTAAATGATGGTGTAAATATACTGGAGGTCTTTTTGGAACTCTGAAGAACTGGTCCCCACTGACTTCAGTTGTTTTGGAGAAGGCTGCTATGGAGTTGTGCTGGCAACCTCCCTGTGTGTTATATGGACAAACTTCACCTGTGTTTCAACTGGCATGAGGGTGAGTAGATGATGACAGAATTTTCATTTTTGGGTGAACTATTCCTTTAATATGTGTGTAGTGTTCCTATAGAGACAAGGACCCTAGGCCTCTTCACTTAAATTTGCCTTTGGTGCTGTATCACCTGTTAGGAGAAATAAAGAATGCAAAGGCAAATCTAAAGGGTCTTGTGGTGAATTCGGGATACAAGTGATCCACAGAACAGCACTTTATTTTAATGAAATCTCAACTTTTGGAATTTATTCACACTGCTCGCTACCACCCACTAGGATAGAAGAAGATTAAAGGAATAGTTCACCCAAAAATGGAAATATATGAATAACATATGTATAACAGGCCAACCTATCCTAAAAGTTGAAACTTTAGTGAAATAAAGTGCTGCTCGATGTATTGGGTGCATTCCAAATTGAAAAGTGAATACCAACGACTCATAAATGTCTGAAGTCATGTGCTATGAAGTGTGGATGTTTGCTGAGAAACATTACATTACCAGATTATTGAATGGAGTTTGGTGTGACGTTCGGGGCCAGGAGCATTAATACTTTGACTCAAGTAATGGGTACAGTCACCTGTGTGATACTCTCTGACTTATTTCTGTCACTTATTTCTGTTATGTGAGGCTGGAGTCAGTCCTTCTTAACACGGTCCTCTATATCCCTCTACTGATGATAAGGTGCAAGTGCTTCCCTATACGACAGTGGTTCTCAACCTTTTTGGCTTGTGAACGCTTAAAACAAAGTGATGTCCACTTGTGACCCCTGTCACAGGCTGCATATGGAGAGAGGTGAACAGTTTAACCAAAGAATGATTTTCCCTTTTCAGGTTGTTCCATTTGATTAATTATCAGAGTAGAGGCCTAGAGGCTTAAACTATTATAAAATATAAAACAAAAAAATTATAAAACAAAAAAAAAGAGAAAAAAGTATAAGAAATAGGCATGATAATTCATTTTTATGGTAGAAATGTTTTTTTCCTATCCCATAAATCATCTCCCAAAATGATCTTGTGGCCCCCTGGGGGTGCAGCAGCAATTTTCTGACCCATGTGATTTGGTACTGATTTATGTTTTAATGGAGAATGCTACAAAGTTCTATAAAGTGATTAGCACTTTCAATCATAGGCTATGATAAATAATTGACTGTGTCCAATCTTCATGAAACTTGTCTGTGTCAGTACAAGGACTACAATGAAAATAAGTCCTCTTGACTTTATTGTGTGTTGAATTCCTCGGCAATTTTATTATATGTGCATGGTTGTGGCCTAAGGGCCTTCAAACCTATGTGCATTTTAAAATCTGTCAAATAAAATCAATCAATCAATCAGTCTACCCTCCGTAATGTTTTGTCTGTAGAATAGAAAATACCTGTGATATTTTAATCTGGACCCTTTCTTTGTCCATCTCTGACTATTCTGCGCTATGATCAGTGGCAATGAACGGATTATGTGTATAAAGCTCGTCAGCTTCCTTGGACTGACATCATTCGATCATCCTAGCCCATCTAATAATACAGATAGAGCCTTTCCAGTTTAGTTGTGTTTACATGTGCGCATTTCAGTAGTCAGAAGCCAGGGCTCAGCCAAGAGCAGGTAGGGCTTCAGTGTCTTGCAGAAGGGCGCTTGGATAGTGGAGGATACAATGGCAAACCTTCAAACCTGTGACCTTCTGGTTATAGGACAGTGTTTCTGACTAGCCTGGTAAGACCATCCTGATCACGTGACCTCACATTCTGTTTTGCTCCACGGATCAGTCTCGACTTCTAGCCACCCACATCGATTTCAGTGGGCGGGAGTACTTGCCTTGGCAGACAAACTCCTTCAGCCAATCAGAAACTCCGCTAGTGCATACTCTTGTTCTTGTTTAATTGTTGTTATTGAGTCTGTTTCTGCAATAACTGCACTTATGGCTGTGTTTACTCTACTTACGTTAACGTTACCGCTCGTTGCTTCGGGAGACGCCATTACTGTTTTGCCAGCGGCGGCCGGTATTTATACGTCATCAACTACAACGCAGTCCCTGATTGGCCCGGTTACATCATCAACTACAACGCAGTCCCTGATTGGCCCGGTCACATTGTAATTTCAGGAAATCGATGTGGGCAGCTAGAAGTCCAGACTGATTCATGGAGCGAAACAGAATGTGAGGTCACCTGATCAGGATGGTCTTACCGGGCTAGTTTCTGACCACCAAGTCACCAAATTGTTCCATCCATTGATGCAGAATATACTGTACTTATGAAGACAAGACAAGCTTGCAGAGCATGACCCGGAATTCAAAAATTCCCTCTTACCTGTCCTCTTCACAACTGTCTGGAAAAAAGCCTACACATCGAAGGGGAGTGGATTGCTCCACCTCTGCTTAAAAAAATACATTTTCCCCATGCCCACTGTTGCAATGTGGCTGTGTGGTGGCAGGGTGTATATAGTCACTAGAGAGATGTCAGTGCGTCCATCAACAGCTATTTGTCCCGTAGAAGTGTCCTTGAGCAAGACACTGAACCCCTCCTCGCTCATTGTAAGTCCCTCTGGATATGAGCTGTCAGCTAAATGCCTAAAAATGTAAAAACCGCACGGGACGTACCTTGAAGCGGATGTTGTTGCTGACCAGGATGTTGCCCTTCATGAAGTCCCGTTCGTTCTGCCGGTTTTCAGTGACCACAGGGAAGGCGTGGTAGACGGTGGTACGCAAGATGCTGACCAGAGACTGGACTCGGGTATGGGGGTAGACGTAGGTAAGGTTGGGCTCCATGATATCGCTGGCCGTCAGCCTTTGAGGGACGTGGGAGTAAGATGTTAGGGTTCACCCAGTATTGGTTTCTGAAGGTTAAGACTAATACCTTTGGATAGAAGCTGCTGACGCTGAATGTCAAACGATTGCCTATAAGAAAAATTAGGGCAGGAGCGGCACTCCAACTGGGAAAAAAACAACTTTCATTTTGCTGGTTTCTTTCAATTCTTTTGTATTCTGTCCATTTTTCTTTTATGGTGGCCTTCCTCAGCAGAATGGAGGTGACTGAGTCCATTTTTCACAGTTGGAGTGCTGTCCTTGCCCTAGCTTTCCCTTTGGGTAATTCTTTGGCTGTGATTGGTTTGTAGCAAAGCACCCTGTCAAAATTAGGAGAAGCGCATCTGATTTATCTCCTTCTGAGTTGATATTGAGTGTCTTTAAATTTGAATATTTCCATGCCAAAAAAGTCCAGAAAATTCAGAATTCAGTGTTTCCACCAGAATCATATTCTTGTCAGGGTAGAAAAAGCTAATAACAATAACATATTCATGCATACTTGTGTGGGATCCAATCAAAATTTGAATCAACCGAGGTTAAGGGCTTCCTATAGACAACCAATGTAAAACTGATACATTTTACAATAAATCAAACAAGCTGCATCATATCTACCATATCAAAGGAAAAGCCAATGTTGGCAAACCAATGTAGACACAGTATGTAGGTATGAAAAGAGAGACACATAGAAAGATCATTTGTGATTGCAGTAAAAAAAAAAGGCATTTTGTCGTTTTTTAAATTACTGTGGTAATTATGGTGGGACGGTAATTGAGCTTCAGTCAAGAGGCGGCGCCAGGAGTGGCCCATTGGTACAATGAGGTGCCCCTGCACCTAATTAACCTTTCTGTATATGGGTGCACTCTTTTCAGGGCACCCAGTACCTTCCCAGTAACTTTATGGGCAGACAGCGGCAAGGGCGCAGAGTACTGCCATAATTGTATAAGCTGGCGGCAGCAGCAAAACAAATAACACCCCTGACAGATGGAGTGAGAAGTGAAATGTAATTTAATTTACATCTAGTCTAGTCAATCTACATCAGTACGGCAACAAGGCTCACTACAACTTTTATTTGACTACAGGAATAAACAATGCTTGGAGAACATTTGCATTGGTTGATGGTTGAAGCTCTGAAGTAAGGAGTGAGGAGTTTTTGCTGTTTTTTTTATTAATGCTACCTAACGTGTGCTCGCCAGCAAGCTACCGTATTTCCTCTAATATTGGCCCGGGCCGTTATTTACCTCAACTGCAGAGGGTACCAGGCCTTTATTAGAAGCAGGCTTATATTAGAGACAGACATAAGTATATTTGCTCATATTTTAGTATGAAGCCTCCTTGTTTTCTGATCTGCTTCTGTTGAGGTTCGTTAGGTAGCCGTTTTTTTGTTACTGCAATGCATTACCGATAATTATGGTAATCGACGACGGCACGCTCCAGAGACTTCCGCTGGCCGAGCCGTCTTGTGGCATACTGCCATCTTGTGGCACTTGTACGTTACTACAAACTACAGTTACATTGTAATAGGCACCAGGAGTTTACCGGTATCCACCGTTGTTTTTTCCTTTGTTTTTTTCCCCGGCCTGTATTTGGGGCCGGCCTTTATTTGTTCGTGTCGACCACGGCCCCGGCCATTATCGGTGACCCCCCTTTAAATTGACTACCAGCCACTATTAGAGGAAATACGGTATGCTAACTCATCACAACAATGTAACGTTATGAAAGGCAATACAAAAGCAGCAGAAAATTACATGATTTGCCTGTTCAACACTTTGTAGCAGCAAACCGCCACACAGATGCAATTGGAGCCTCTTGCCCCGCTCACACTGCTGATCATTCACGCCACTGCTGCTGCTGACCAAAGTCAATGCAAACTCCCTCAACCTCCTCCTGCTATTATCTGTACACAGGATGCTTGTGCAAGCTATCTCCGAATTATGTCCGGTTTTATGTTGGTTTCCATATTATTAAATGATATATGTCTACTATGCCTTGGGGGGTTTATGGTTTATTACGCTCCCCGCAGAATCGCTCGCATGCTGCTTGGATTCATTTGGGGAACGTTCTCAACAGCAGAGTCTTTTCCGCCAAATACAACTGCATAACCATTTGTGCTACAAATGCTCCAAACTCCTTTGATGCAAGTGTCTCTGACTGAAATGTCTTACTTGTCCATCTCCACCTCTGTCTCCCACTCCAGCAGAGGCACTCCTCTTAGCTCAATGTGGATATCGTAGATGCCTTTGTTGAAGAAATCTCCTGTCCACTTGGCAACCTGATAATATCACATAAACCCAGCATGTAATACATTAGTGAATGATAGACTACACGTTTGTCAATGAATCTAGAAGTTTATCACTATTGATGCAAGACAAAAAGGGAAAGCTATAATGAAGAAATAATGACAGCATTTTATCATTGTTGGAATCATCTGAACATGGAATCATCTTAAATGAGAGAATTAACAGACAATGACTATAAAATATGTTGAAATAAATACTTCTCGTTATACCATCAGCGTTATCATGATGGGCAGTCCATATGTGATTTCATTGGTGGATTCAATGAGGATGACAGTCAGACTGATGGTCATCCTGACCACGCCCCCGAGGAAGGAGGCTGCACCAATCAGAGCAAAGGTCCCAGAGTAGATATCCATTCCTAGGTTTCTGACATATGACAGACAGACAGCAAGAACCAGTTAGGAATGTGGAGGTCACTGGATTTTTTACACCATCACTCAAAACAAAGTCAGTGGTGAACAGCGGATGGGGAAAACATTGTATGACCTATTAAATTAATTGGGAGGTTTACAAACATGTATTACATCCTGTATTTTTTCCATTCATCCACTGCATGAATGTATGATGAGAAAAGTGGCCGAGGGAAACCAAACGGGGGGCGAGGGAATGCAGAGTGAGAATGTCGTGCCTACAGTGCATAAAGACCCGGGCCAACAAGCTGTCACCCACAGTTATTAGGCATGGCTGCAAGATGGTGAGGGCTAACAATCATTACTTGCGGCTGAGCAGAGTTCAAAAGCATGGCTGTGACAGCAGAGGTTGGCAGTGGAAATGGGTCAAAGGCTACGTTCACACTACAGGTGCCCAAATCGTATTTTTTGGCCTACATGTCAGACGGATCTGATGTTTTCAGAGCAGTGAGAACACTAAAAAACACATGGAATCTGATATTTTTTAATTCCGATTTGGCCTACAGTAATATGTGGTCCTAGATCCAATACATATCTGATACATGGCAATACCTGAGTCTGATTGGTCAGATTCGTGTGGTTTTTGCGTCACACTCCACAGCGCAGATCACTGTTGTCACAATGTCGGAAACCATCGTCTATCGGTCTGACGACAATTAGACTCTGGGGGTGACGGCCAATATTTTGGGGTTTCCGGTGTAGCCAGCGGACATCCGGGCCAAGACTTCCTCTTCCGTGCGCCGGTCATTGTACAGTCCGATTAGCAACTTGAGACGCGAGAGTCAAACGTTTCTCCACACAATACACAAACATCAATACTTTTTGTAGGTGTTTTAGGTCCAGACTTCATTTCGGCTAATCTCTATAAACAGATATCTGCATATGAGACGTCGTCTCTCAACTCCGACTCCATTCTCGTGTCTCAAGTTGCTAATCGGACTGTAAACAATGACCGGTGCACAGAAGAGGAAGTCAAGATTTGTTGACAATGAAATTTCACGACAATGTACTTCCAACATTTTGAAAACATCCCCAGTGGAAGATATGTATGTTTGTGTTCCAACATTTTCCCATTGCACATTTAAATGGGGCCCCACCCATTACTAAGTTGGAGCACTTCCATGACCTAAAATGTTCTTCATTCCTGGTTTGTTAATGTTGTATTTTTTAAGGGGGGAAAAGTCCACCATCTAATAAAATAAATGTGTTTGGAAAATAGTCTCTAAATAAATCTCTGATAGTCCCTGACTTTCCCTGTCTGGAATATCTCCATGTGCCATGATATTCCAGAGATTTCATGGAGGAATCACCTCCAGTCTCAAAAGTCTCAAAACAATATGAAAATGCTTGTCTTACATTTTGAGGAGGTTGGCTACCAGACGTCCAAACGATGCCCCACACAGCAGTGCTGGGACAAAGAGGCCACTAGGTACTGAGACACCGTAGGTCCAACAGGCCAACAGGAAGTACAGCACGAAGAACACTGACAGAGTCACGGGGCTGAAGGTACCTATGGGGAAAGGCAGTTAGCCATCCATTAAGAGTAACTAAACCCCAAACCCAAATTTGTGGTGAAGCCTGACACCTAATGGTGAAAAGTAGGGTACTGAACTGGCCTTCTGCTATTGGCTGGTCTTTGTGCCAGTTGATGTCACCACCTGTTGTACTCTATGGAAGGTGACATCACCTGGCACAAAGACCAGCCAATAGCAGAAGGCCAGTTCAGTACCCTACTTTTCACCATTAGGTGTCAGGCTTCACCGCAGATTTGGGTGGGGTTTAGTTACTCTTCATGACCAGTCACTGAGTAGTATATTCCCAACTCAAGTAGACCAGATAACAAAGACTGGACACGAAGAAAGTCAGACCAGATTCAAAGCCCCATTCTGAGATTTTCTGAGCGTATCAATTATGGGCATATGTCTTGAAAGGTAGGACTTTCTGGTGGAAATAAACAACTGTGCAACTGTCAAATCACCTAGGACATGGGATGGTGGGAAGGAGTGCTTTAGTTGTCGGTGGAGGAAGAGGCATTGGCTGACAGATATGCGCCACCTGCTCAGACCATTGCAAATTGGCTTGAATGTAGATACCCAGGATCTTAATGACATCCACTTTCTCCAGTTCAGTGTGGTTAATTGATCACACTCTCGGACATGCACCGGGTCGGGTCTGTATTATCTCGGGCAAAAACGGGTCGGTACATATATATATTTTTTTAAATTATCGGGTCCAATCGGATCTTGGAACGAATTTCCCGGGTCCATTAGGGTTCGGGTCCGTCATTTTGGACCCATGAAGACCTCTACCTCCCAGGGCTGATGGTGCTGCGTGTGCAGGGGTTTTGTTTTCACATATTGTCAGTTCTTGTACCAAGTGCTCAGTAAATCAATTTGATTTAAATGAATAATCAGCAACATTTTCATATAGATAACTGTCCAGTTTTCTTCTCTATCATTAATTGACACAATAATGATTCAACCTATACTCAGTTCATGAAAGCTTTTACATTTGCTGTTCTAAACAGCCGGTGTTGGGTAGGTCTTTCTTGGGAAAAATCCTCTGGCAAACAGGAAGTGATGCGTTTTACGTTTCCGGTTTGTTTGTAATAAGTAGAAGAAGAACTGGGTAGTTAGCATGAGCAGCGATAGCCACCATGGCTGAACTGCATCAACAAAAAAAAAAAAAATTGCCACAAAACAATGTCTTGTAGTACCAGTCGTGAGGAATTCAGGGGGAATTTCATAATTTCAGGCTTTAACCAACATAGCTGTGTGTGTGTGTGTGTGTGTGTGTGTGTGTCAGTCCATCTCACCATCCTGGTGGAAGAGCTGGTAGATGGCAGCCTCCTGGGGGTTGAAGAATAGCGTGGCCATGTCATTGTAGGTCTTGTTGGGACAGAAGAACTGGCGGATGGTAGAGTTGACCTCCTCACTGTTAGTCATCTGAAAAAACCCCCCCAAAAAAACAACAATTTCCGTATATGTCTTCGAGCTCTTTATTTCAAGAACAATGCAGTGCTACTTCATTCAGCAAGGTGTGCCAGTACAGCAAGAAATATGCCCCCAATGCTAGAGAAAAAGAAGGAAAAAAACATCATGACTTATGACCAACTCCCCACATAACATGCAACAAGTAATGCTCAACATTACTGCTTTTATCATTGTTGGATCCAAATAAGGAGAGTTAAACTGGGACCAGATTTAACTAGAAATAACCGGTCTGGTTTGGAACGTTAATCCTAACTTTGCAACATGGTGTTGAAATATGCCATTTGATGGACATTTATTAAAAATGTCTTACAATTCCAAGAGTGAACACATATTTTAGTATGTATATTTTAGTCATTTTAGTATGACCGGACCACAGTGGCAATTGAACCCCTAATCCTCACAGTTTTAGTGCTATGCTTAACTCATTTAGCTATGCAGGACCATATGATGAGCTGATGAATGTAAATACTAGCAATGGGTCATTAAACCTGAATATACACCTGCTTGCTTGGGATCAACGTTGACTTTTGTAATTTGGTTGTTTTTTTTAAATAGTGAGATACGAAGATTAAGAGATTAAAATAATTTGATAGTAACAATGCAGTTCTTAAATGGCTGAGTAAGAGCTATGGAATACACCAGCCACTAGGGGGCTTCTGGTGTCATTTACAAAACCCTTTACCTCTCTTTGCCGTTGTTTTGTCCTCATCTTCCGCTAGTCTTTATCAAAGCCACACTAAAGGCTGGCATGGGCAAACTGTAAAGTCAAGGACAAGGTAGCATGGCTCCATCCAGCTATTTCTTCCGACCAGGAAGATGGAACTAGCCAAACTAGCACGACAACATTTGAACTGAGAGTGCAGTCACGCCTACAGTTCATTACCTCCGCCAAGGAGGTTATGTTTTCGGTGCTGTTTGTTTGTCTTTTAGCAGGATTACGTAAAAACTACTGGCCCGATTTTCATGAAAACTTCATGGAAGGGTGTAGCATGGGCCAAGGAAGAACCCATGAAATTTTGGAGCGGATCCGGATCCGACTCACGAACAAGCAATAATAGCACGAACCTTGGCGGAGGTCTGCGCTCTCCGAGTGCCCTTCTAGTTTTCTTTGGTTTGAACCAGAGTGGGAAAGCCTACATTTTTTGTATTGGTTCGTTTAGGTTCACACTGCCTAATTGCAACTGAACCATGGCTTGTTATCCCACTACATTGGACTCCAGTCCCTGTGACTTCACATGATGGACTTGTCTGTGGTCTTTGCGATAATTTACCTTCTCTGTGGTGTTCATGCACATGAATAAATAGCCGACCAGGAGTATCAGTCCAGAATGCGGTTTGCCCTTACTTCATTTTGTTATGCTAGGCTTTCTAAGCATGAGGAACTGCTTGCTGTGAAATGTCAACATCAGTTTCCTTATACTCATAAAACATTCCATTTTGGGGTTGTTTCCTGTAGTTGGTTTGGATTATGTTCTCATACCTGATGAACAGCATGGCAGTTCACTTGGAAGAGGACTGAGACCTGCATTTTCAGACATCATGTCTGAAAATCATGTATATAATCATGTATATTGTGTATATTGCACTGTACTATTATTGCACTACTATTAGTATTATATTAGTATCATAATGAGTATATTATATTAGTATCATAATGGGTATATCTTATTTTTGCACTGTATGCCATACAATGCATACCTCTAAATTAGCACCGTTGCACTGTATGTTATGTGTGTGTTTTTCTTTGTTTCTTGTTAATTGATAATTGTTTCTTGTAAACTGTACTACTCTACGTGCCTCTGCAATTCGCCCTCGGGGACAAATAAAGTGAATTGAATTGAATTGAATTGAATTGAATTGAATTGAATTGAATTGAATTGAATTGAATTGAATTGAATTGAATTGAATTGAATTGAATTGAATTGAATTGAATTGAATCTTGAGCAGTTACTTGGTGCCGCCTGAGTTCAAATGGCATTGTTCTCAACTGGCTAAACAAAGAGTAAACACTCCACTGCTTTAGCCATTGTAAATTTTGGTAAGCACTGAATATTTGAATATTCAAATAGTCATTTGGAACATGCACTGAATAGTAAACCATGTGAAAATGGACATTCCCACTACATACTGTATGTTGTAGAAGAGAGAGGAGATGCTTACCAGTGCTGTGGTGTTATGGGTTGTGGGGGAGGCCAGGTCACGACATTCGCCCAACGTCATGGATGCCACAAATATCACCACTGTTGTCACCATGGTGACCAACAGGCTCTCCAGAACCCTGGAAAAGGGTAGAGATCATCGTTATTATAGCTTTGGATTTTTTATTCGTTTTTATTTTTATACAGCTTGATGTTTAGTTTTAGTTTAGTTTTTAATTCGTTTTCATTCTAGTTTTAGTATTTTTGGTAGGGATGGTATTTTCACAGGTATAATTAAAGAAGTTCAGAAGAGGTATTATATAATGCAAACAATATATATTAAAAAAAAAACAATTCATAAAAAAATATTTACATACATTTTTCGATACATGCTCAACTAATGTAAAGTTGGTACCACTTGGCTACATGCTGCACAAATGACATGCATTAGCAGACTTCCTTTGAGAGGTGCTCATGGGGGCCTAACAAGTCAATGTACAGGAGTGCCAAGTTTTCATGTGAGTTTTTTCAAAAAAAGTGGACGATAAGGAGAAAACGTAGGACCCACAACACTATGCTCCACTGCACCTTGATTCAAAAATATATTTTTGGTTTCAACAATCCCTTTGGATGTTGAAGAGAAGGTTGCATGCAAAGGGAATTCTTCATTAAATATATTGTTATTCATTCATTTAAAGGAATAGTTCACCCAAAAATGAAAATTCTGTCATCATCTACTCACCCTCATGCCAGTTGAAACACAGGTAAAGTTTGTCCATATAACACACAGGGAGGTTGCCAGCACAACTCCATAGCAGCCTTCTCCAAAACAACTGAAGTCAGTGGGGACCAGTTCTTCAGAGTTCCAAAAAGACCTACAGTATATTTACACCATAATTTAGTGTAAATCTTAACTACAGCTGATTGATTTGCAACAAATAATGGTGTATAGGTCTTTCTATTCACAGTGTGATTGTTTGGCTGTTTTTGTTTTGGAACTCTAAAGAACAGGTCCCCATTGACTTCAGTTGTTTTGGAAAAGGCTGCTACCAAGTTGTGCTGGCAACCTCCCTGTGTGTTATATGGACTAACAAATTTCACCTGTGTTTCATTTGGCATGAGGGTGAGTAGATGATGACAGAATTTTTATTTTTGGGTGAACTATTCCTTTAAGTCACATGATCCGGTCAATTCTTACAAACAAATGCAAGCAGTTTTTTTTTACCATATCTAATAAACTTAGATCAGGGATTCTCCAACATTTTCATGTCATGGAACCCCAAATAGAGGAGTCATGGACCCCCATTTGATCAGATTTAATCCCATAGGGACCCATGTTGTGATTGAGTACTGAATCGTCTACACTGTAAATGGTGAGGTAACAGTGGTGAGGGTGAACCCTATGATAACCAGTCACTCTTGTACATTCTCTAATGGGGATAATTTCTGGTAAAAATAAATTATAATTAAATTAAAGTGACCCCCTGATTAAAAGAGAATAATTACATGATTAAAATGACATGATTAGAAAAGAAATGGTATGAATATTTCACTGTAATAACCTTTAAAGATCCCACACATCCACCACACCACCACCCCCACCTGCCAGACCTATTAGTACCTGACCAAGTAATCAGTGACTCATTGGTATTGATCTGAATCTTTAACAAAATAGGATGATACCCTTTTAAGAATGGAATACATTAATCAATTGAGGGCCTATGTGTGTGTGTGTGTGTGTATGTGTGCTTGTAATCACCTAACAAACTTGGCCTTGGGGTGGATATGTCTCATGCGATACTTGGCCAGGCTCTTGTTGATGCAGTTGAAGAGCGCCCCCAGGAGGCCGCCCACCACGCCCATCAGGACAAAGAAGGCCAGGTCCACTACTGTCCACAGGTGGCAGTTCTTATCACCATCTGGACACTGGGGATTGACCAAGGTGTTGGGAGTTTTGTATTGGGGTTGAAATGACATATCACTGTGTCAATATATCAGGCCAGCGTTTGCCTTTTGTTAAAAAAAAAATATGACTGATATGACACCAGATTCCACACATGCATGAATATATTTTATTATTATTATTTTGATCCTGGGTTTCAGTGGTGAGTTTAAGGGTCCACATGTCTAAATGAAAATGAATAAACACTGAATATTTGTGATTTTTTTTACATGAAAACAGTCAACTTTAAAGATATTGAATACCTGCACAGAACATTGGCAATTCTAATTCAAAAACTTCGGTATCGGCCTTCAAAAACCCATATTGTTTGAACCCTAGTGTGTATGTGTAATGCATACGTGCATAAAAACATGTACGCAAGATGGAGAGCCACAATCTCACAGTATATTCTTCACACAAAAAAATTGAGCAATGGCATCAGCAGTAAATCAGTGGGTTTTTACCTTGAACTCTCCAAAGTTGAGCAGGCCGGGGACCTGGAAGGAGCCCCACTTGTTGAAGTTGATTCCCGAACGGAAAAAGTTGAGGGTGAAAGTGGCCGACATGGAACAGAAGAGCTGGGGAAGGGAAACGCAGCTCATCATACTTGATGCTTAATACTTAATGTTATCCATTACTGTAGAAAATGGCATTGTCACTGATAGATTGAGGCAGCTGGTTGGTATTTCAGGGACTGTCCTACATTGGTCCTCTTCCTATTTGACAGATATAAAATTCCTTGTGTCTATTGAAAGCTATATACACAGTCCTTGATCACCTATGGTGTGCCACAAAGCTCAAATCTTGGACTGATTTTATTCTCCCTGTCTATACGCTTCCTCGGGGTCACTTAATTAGGTGGCAGAGCATCTCTTTCCAATGCTATGCTGATGATACCCAGTTGTATCTCTCAGTCAAACCGATTGAATTAACTAAGTTGGGCTCTCTGCATAACTGTTTAGAAGATGTAGGACTGAATGTCAAAACACAAGTCCTCATTATAGGCCCTGAGTGCACTTAATCTGGCCTACCCTTGGTCCTCTAACTCTGCAAATTAAGCCTGCCTCTAACACTTTAGGAGCTGGGTTTCCGTTATCCGGTAATTACCGTTTTTTTACCGTGAAAATCTGTTGAAGTCCGACATATTTAAATCTCTCCGGTCATAATGTCCGGTGAAAATAATTCCCTCTAAGCACAATTATTGGAACATTGTACTCCTTGTTTTACTGAGACTCAGTTACAGCAACAGGTTGAGTTCTACTCCCAGTCTAACCCTTTATTTGGAATATAATAAGCAAAAGTAGCCTACTTTTCAATAAAAAATATTATAAATCTACATTCCTTAATGATGTCATTCTTTATATAGCCTGCCTATCAGTTGTTTTTAAGCTCAATAAACACAGATAATATTTGACTGGAATTTCTCCCATTTGTCCGGGACATTGAAATCTTCCAGGACATGTGGACCGGCACCAATTTTTTCTAACTGAAACCCTGCTTAGGAGGCCTATTTGAACCGAGCCTTAACCTTGAGCAACATACCAAAAAGCTCTTCTCTAAATTTCCTCAGCTCTCTATGAATTGTGCCCATTGCATTCCTATATGGGGCTGCATAGCTAGCATCCACCGCTGCTCTGTCGTCTTCCTCATGCAGTGAAAGACTGTGATCTTCTTCTGATCTTCCAATCTTCGGTTCGAGGTTTCTAAAATGCAGCCATTGTTTCTCATTGTTCTACCCGTATGTCAATTATTCCTATTTATTTTCCATGGTTGTGAAGCACTTGAAATGCACTATATAAATAATATTTTTTTTCTTCAAATTGATCACTGCACAGTGTTTCTGGCACATGGTTTTGTACAAAAATCAGACACACCCACCACACACAGGTTTCCCAAACTGAAACAGTAGCACATTAACAATCAGTGTTGGGTGGTACCCTGTTTCTCAGCAAAGCATTACAGTAATGTCATTGCACCACTAATGAAGAATGTAACAAATTAATTAATTTAAATTTCAGTAATAGTATTACAGTTACTGACCAAAAAAGCTGTTCATTTTGTTATTGCCTCCTCTAATCGTCCTCTCAACCGAAGCTAGCTTTGATAAGTAATCAGGGTTCCTACACATTTTCAATTAAAAAAATTCCATACTTTTTCCAGACCTTGATTTATTTTGAAGATTTTGTCTGGTGTTCAATATGATTTACGCAGATAGACATCTTGCCCCTGCTAACTAGGTCATATCACTGTATAGATGAAGATTGTTCTTCACAGTGACAAATATCAGAATATGTGAGATGATTGGCAGGGTTCCTACACGGTTTCCATTTTAAAATTCCACATTTTTCCCAGACCCTATGTTCTTGACTGGATTTGATTTTGGTCGGTATTTGATATAATGCATGCTGACGGGGGCTGGGTAATAAGAGCGTCCCTCTATCTGAACATTATTCTTCACATCAACAAAAACTGTGGACTCAAAGTGGGTCTACAACACCATAAAAGCTAGAATTATGTGTGTATCGGACCTGAACCACAACATTTTCCATACTTTTCCAGACATTTTTTCAAATTCCCAAACTATTCAAGACCTGGAAATGATCAAATTCATTTTTAATACTTTTCCAGACTTTCCAGACCCGGGTAGGAACCCTGAGTAATGGTAAAAAAAAGTTGACTTTCTCTGGGTGTAAGTATTCCCGCTACTTTAGTGAGAAATTTTAAAAAAAATGTCTGTCTGGTGGAAGTATTCCCATTACTTTGATTTCCTCCAGTAAAAAGACAACAAGAACATTGGACATCAACATCCAGATCATTCACAGGAGAGGAAACTGACTGATCCTGATTTTGGAAAGAAGAGAGGATGAGTAATGGAAAAGTAATATAGCAGTGTAACAAATTACTGTTCCAAGAGATTCATATGTAAAGTAATAACATTACTTTTGAAATAAGTAATGAGTAGTTGCCTGGCCCACCTTGCTACGACTACAAACAATACAAGGCCACTGTGGGAAATGAATCGGCAGATAACTGAGGGACACAAAGTGAGGTAAAATTGACAACTAAATTGAGTTTGCATGGGGAACAGAAATGTCCTGGGCCCTCTTGGAGCTCACTGGATAAGGTGACATACCACTTTCCAAGTGAGGGCCTGGTTCCAGAAAGAGGACCCTTCCTCCAGACTAAAGAGAGTGCCACCTATGGGAGCACCGAAGGCAGCAGCCACTCCAGCGGCAGCCCCCGCCGACACAAAGTCTCGCTTGTCCCTGGAGAACAGGTTAAGAGAATATGATGGGCAGCACAGTATGGTACAGCAGTGATTCTCAACCTTTTTCATATCAAGGACCCCAAATTTAGTACACATTAGGGCCACATTAGACCCCCATTTGATGAGATTTTGACTCTCGAACCCAAATCTGAGAATATCTTTATTGTTAGATATGATTTTGTCCAGAATTCCATGACTATCTATATTGTAGGTAGAGAGATAACAGTGAAACTTTGATCAAAACAGTCATTCTTCTGCATTCTCTAATTGTGTTAATTTCTTGCAAATTAAATAATGGTGAAGTTTAACAATTGATCAATTTGCTGGGGACCCCCTGGAACCCCATCAGGGACCCCTGGTGGTCCCCGGACCCCACGTTGAGAACCACTGTGTATATCAATATACAAAGTGTCGCTTTGGTAGTTTTTTCACTATGTACACACACAAAAAAAGCTGAGCTGACACAAACCGCAATACAGCAACAAACTTCAGCCAAACACTAAGTCTGTCTACTGTCTTTATATTAATATTAATATCCAACAATCATTCTGCAGTGCATTAAGGAAAAGTCCACTGATTCCTGTTACATATCATCAATCTGTGAAGTTCAATGCGTTTCAGGAGTTCTTTTACTATTTTGATGTGCCCCCTTTCCCTCAGCCTGCCTGTTCTACTTCTACTTCAGTTAGTAATTTCCTACATTTCTCAGAATGCCCTTCGACAGCCCCAAAGAAGGGCTGTGAACTTGCTGCATTTAGCTGTGGGTTATGCATGTGATAGCAATAGCAGAGCGGGGGTTTTTCCAGTCGAGAAAAAGTGAGAGTCGCACCCCTTCCTCTAAACACAACATGTCTTGTGGCTGCATTGCATTGTAAGTAAGTAAGTAAAGTTTATTTCTAGAGCACATTTAAGCAACAACAAGGGACAAAATACAGAGTTATAGACATGACAACAGATTAAAAGATTAGTGGGCCAAAAAGGCCAGGGAACAAAAATGTGTCTTCAGCCTAGATTTAAAAACAGAGATGGAGGGAGCACATCTAATATCTAACAGCAACTGGTTCCACGTGGAGCAGCAATTGCAAAGGCTCTGTCACCTTTTAGTTTTAGTCGTGACCGTGGGACATACAAGACAAATTTGTTGTCAGATCTAAGACCCCTAGGAGCTGAGTGCCAGTGAATAAGGTCTGTGATATAAGATGGGACCTGACCTTTAAGAGCTTTGAAAGCAATCAGCAAGGTCTTAAATTGAATTCTAAAATGAACAGGGAGCCAATGAAGAGAGGCTAGGACTGGGGTGATGTGCTCGCACTTTTTAGTACCAGTCAACATCCTTGCAGCTGCATTTTGGACCATCTGCAGGTGAGTTAATGAAGACTGGGGAAGGCCTAAATAAAGGGAATTGCAATAGTCCAGTCGTGATGTAATGAAGGCATGAATTACTTTTTCCATATCATTGAAAGACAGAATTGGCTTGAGTTTGGAAATGGTTCTTAACTGATAGTAACTATTTTTAACAACAGAACTGATTCGTTCAACGAGACAGAGCTCAGAATCAAAGATAACACCCGTTTTTTTTGCATGTGTTTTTTGCAGGTCTATTGAGGCTACTGTCGATGGAGAAATTGGCCTCTCTGCCTCTTCTACGATGGATTTCTCCCTGTATGATGGTTAAACGTTGGTGCAAAATGGCAGCTTTAGAAAGAAGCCCTCACTCTTTGATTCTGACTGAAAAAAAACCCGACTTTTACCTGATTTGATATCAAACACCATTGTAGTTGCACTGCAAATACCATGTAACATCATCAAAGATAATGGAGAAGGAGAGATACTGCACATGCTATTCCAGCTATAGAAACCCTATAAAGCAGAAACATGTAGAGGTGGGGAATTCACCTTTCACAAGCGTACAACTGTCTAAAATTCCAATATTATCATATTACCACACCTGCTAAACAAAGATGTTTCTTACAAATTTAAAGTAGGGATGGGCATTTCAAGCAAAAATACTATTTGATATTCACTGGGAACTATTCGACCATTCTTCGAAGATCACCCCCCATACACACACACGGACAGTGCGAACTAGGCTAGCCATATTAATAATAATAATAATAATAATTGATTACATTTATATAGCGCTTTTCTATGTACTCAAAGCGCTGGGGGGGGGGGGGGGGGGGGGGCTCAACTCATCCACCACAGATGTGTAGCACCCACCTGGGTGATGCACAGCAGCCAGTTTGCGCCAGAACGCTCACCACACATCAGCTATCTCAGTGGAGAGTAGAGGACTGAAAGAGTCAATTAGGTAACGAGGGATGATTAGGTGGCCATGATGGAAGATGGAAGGAAGGCCTGTTTGGGAATTTTTGCCAGGGCACCAGGGTTACACCCCTACTCTGCGATGAGTGCCGATGGGATCTTTACTGACCACAGAGTCAGGACCTCGGTTTAACGTCTCCTCCGAAGGACGGTGCTCACTCACAGGACAGAGTCCCTGTCTCTGCCCTGGGGCATTGGGGATATTATTCATGAGACCTGAGGGAAGAGCACCTCCTACTGGTCCTCCAACACCACTTCCAGCACCAGGTGGTCTCCCATCCAAGGACTAACCACAGCCAGACCTGCTTAGCTTCCCAGGCAAGCTAGCAATGTGATGTGACGTTAGCTAGCCAGGCTAACTAGCAAGCTAGGCAGACGTTAGCATAGAGCTAGCTAGCTAAGCCAGCTACCTAGTCCGGCTAAGTAGCTGTGGCTTGGGGGCTAATCAAGGGGCTAATCAAGGGGCTAATCAAGCCCCGAACCGGTGCTTCTCTCTTTTTAACGTTAAAACAAGAGAAGGACCGGTTCGGGGCTAATCAAGCCATAGCTATTTACTACTAGCAAGCTATGAAAATATACTTTTTAAGACAAGACGATAGTCGCATAAACTATTTGATTTTTTTTTTATAATTTAATGACTATTCGAAAATTCAAAAATTATGCCCCATCCCTAATTTAAAGTATGGATCTCATGTCAGTATCCGTAGTTCAGCAAGACCTTATCTTGCCTAAATCAAACAAGCCGCAGAAAAAAGATATTGGTCTGAATGTGAAACACTCATTGACTCCCAGTCAAAAAAGTATTTTCAGTGAAGACGGAAGCAGTCTTAAGTGAGACCAATCGCTTCGCCTGTATGCTGTCTGATGTCATGTCGAGTACATTTGGCCAGTTATCCACAGAAATAAGAATAGTTGACCAAAATGGGCCCAGTAAAGCAAGGTACATCGTCAACAGCTGTTTTTTTTAACAGTGTACTTTAAGGTGGATATTTCGTTTTACAATATTTTGGTGTGTGTGTGTACAACAGCCATACCTGTCACAGCGGAAGTAGGGGAAATCGAATCTTATCTTCTTAAAAGTGATGCTCTGAAACTGAGGAAGGTAATATCTGATGAGTGCACTCAAGCCATAATGGGACCATTATTGCACTAATAAATGAATCACTCAATAAATCTGTAAGCTTTACAAATCCCCAACCAGTGGATGTCGACCATTTAACAGCGGAATCAACTAAATGCCACTTGTGATACTGTATTTGATATTATACACTTGATATAAGCGAATCTCAAAGTGAACTCTAAATCTAAATACTGATATTTCAGATAGTGATCATATGCATATACAAGAATACATGTGGTGGTAATAATCACATGACTGCTGCAGATGTATGTGTTCTGTTCATGGCACTTTGTTGGTGTTCAATCCAGAATGTGTGGCTCTGTACCTGAGGAAGCCCGGCTCCCACAATGGCTCCACTGTGTATCATTGGACCCTCCTTCCCCACAAAAAGACCTGAGTGAAGACACACAGAGTCAGAGGCACTGTCCAAAGGGGTGTAAGTGTGATTTTGGGAGAATATGAGTATTATATATCAATTGAAAGGTCTCGGTGAGATCTTTTCAGTGCCAAAAGGACACAACTGAAATCATGACCCATAAGTTTTAATTAAACAAAAACTGAAAGCCGTAACAGTAAAAGTAGGGTTTTGTTTGACACAAAGCAAAACCCCACTTTTGACACTGAACAAGCATTGTGGGTAGAGGATTCTAACAGCACTTAGGTCAACTGAAAATGCATGCTGACATAAGTAATGCTAGCATGGCAGCATGATCACATCATTTTTAGTATCCTATTCATATCCTAATTAATATTCTAGGTCAATATTAGATGGATGTAAATATGCTAATATTCCCATCAAATACTTAATCCTATAGATTCATAATGTTATTTTATAATGTTAGGAGTGTGAACTGGTCAAGATAAGCTCTGATAGTAAGACTGCTGGTAGCTGAAGTTCTCCCTCAGTGTTATGAGGAGTTTTACAGGTCTTTGAATGTGTCCCGGGACACATCAATAAGTGATGTGTCCTGGGACACATACAAAAATGTATTATACTAGCAGAAGAAAAAAAAAGTAGTAGTTTAGAATCAAAAGTAGTTCCTTATGTCTGTAGACGTTTATTAAAAGTTTTTAACAGAAAAAATGTATCAATCAATTTGATATGTTCCATACAGCCTACAATTTTAAAGGCCTTGGTGAAAGTTGCTGAGCATTACTTCAAGATAAAGATATTCATTCTGATCTTGTTTTATATTTCAGTGTTAATTGAAGTGTAATTGCTAGATTTGTACTAAAATTAATGTGTTTTACAATTATTTACTTACATACGCCCATATTCTGCATGGCTGTATTGGGACAATGTTTGTGCCAAAAAGGCGTATTTCACTCTTTTGCCATTTTCAAAAAAGTTAACAAATATAATTCAACTTAAACTGTAGCAGTATTGTTTTTATAGTAATGCTCAATCTGATAACACAAAAAGTTAAAATATTGTGCTTAGTATGTGGTAACGGCAGCTGATCCAAGTGTGATCAAAATTTGTTTTGGCTCTCCTGTAAAATCTACTATAACACACTTACACCCCTTTGGCTCCAAGCCCTCGACATGATCATCAGTGTCCTGGTAAAACCTGGCATTTCCAACTGTGCCATTTTGAACTTGGTTTTTGGCAAGAAAAAGGTCAAATTCAGCAATATTGAGTATCGGCACAAATTATCAGCTATCAGTCACTTCAATCCAGATATATTGGTATTGGCCTTTAAAAACATACTATATCTGTCGATCCTGCTAAGACTGCTTTGGAAAATATCAAAATATACACATGTCAATGAAAAATGTGGACATTCTCAATTTCTGAAAAGCTGACTTTGTCTACTACACCTGTCATTTTATAGCCAGCCATTTCAGTTTACATGCTCATTGGAGTACAGTAGTTACAGTAAAATATGTAGAGCACTTCAGCTTTACTGGCATTAATAGGGAACAGTCAGAACATGTGTACACCGTCACTTCACTATTGTAACTTTACAATCATGTAAAAGGCTTAATCATACTGTTGTGTTAATGGGAACATTGGCAATAATCGCATTATTGTGCGCATGTAAATGTAACTATTCTCACTGCCCTGACAGGCTGTACATCCCATTGATCAGGTGACAGAAAACAGACAAATGCCCTTTGCGCCAATTATCTGTCAGCTGATAAATATATAACCATATCATAATATCAGTAAGGCTGGGTATTGGCAAGGACCTCACGATACGAGACGTATCACGATACATGGGTCATGATACGATTGTATCACGATACATTGCGATACGATACATATTTGCGATACATTGCAATACTCGACATAATTTACTGAAAATTTTAAAATAGAGCTGAAAATACAACTTGCTGTGTACCACCTGGGTAGTCTAATATGTACATCACATTATATTGATAACTCAGCGGACAAATTGAGTCAAAACTATTTAATTCAAAGGGATTTGAGGGAAATTTAAGGACATTTTAAATCTGTTTAAAACATGATTTTTTTTTTTTATCGATACGAGGGGCTGGAAAATCGATACAGTATCATGGAAAAAATTATTGCAATACTCAGCTGTATCGATTTTTTTGCACAGCCCTAAATATCAGTCATATTTTAAGTACTTTTGCCTTCATTGTACACATTTAGCAGTATACTACATACTATACCTCCAGCAACAGTGAATAGGACTCCAACAGCCTTGCAGAGGAAAGTGCGTAGTCGGACAATCCCGGGTATCTTCACCCCGTTCAAGTAGCTTTTGATTTCTGGGATCCCAGAGCCTGCAGCTACCGGCTGAATAACGGCAGATCAAAAGACAATAACATGCTGTTATGATCCCACGCTTCAGTATGATATGGCACTATCTAATAGCACATATACATTCTGAAAAAAGATCTAGGACCATTTTGTCCCAGGAAAATGCTTAAGAGTTGGAAGAAATGGTTTCAGGCCATTTTATAATGACTTCACAACACACATGGAGAGATGTGGCACGTTTATGCGAAATACCCGAGATGTGAGTGTGAATCACTTGATTATGAATTAGATTTATTGTTCTCTTATGGGGCACCCACTGTTAGCTTGAGACATAGCACGAAATAAACTTTGGTAATGTTATAAAAATGAATAAATCTACATAAATAAATACATTCACAGTACAAAATTCAGAGACCAGTCTTTCGTTTAATTTCCAGTCAAAACAGCCATTGAGTGCAAGTTATTTTTCAGTGTCAGAAAAAAAATGCAGGAAACACATATTTAGCACAAAATTACACAAAAGCCTCCACAGTTAAGCACAATATCAATTTTTTCATCTCTACATCTTGCAATGTTTTTTCACTAATTTTCCTTTGACTTTCACCTTCCTTTTGCAAGTATATTATCTTACTGTATTGTATTATTTTATAGTGTATTATCTAATCTCAAGTTTATATCTAATCTCATCAGAAATATCGCCTTTAGACATTTTAGATGCACATGAAAAATAAAATGTGCAAAGCAGCTAAGGTGTGTTTGGGTAGTTGTTTGTGTGAATGTTAGTGATGCTTTTGAAGGGAAAGTGTGCTAACAATGTGAGACACTTTTGCTGGTTTTAATATTGGAAGGATGGAAGTTAAAGTGGCAGTAGGGTGCACAAAAGTAAAGAGTGGACAAATTAAATCATGATGATATAAATCCTGATATCATTCTTAGTGTTGGGGCCTTTTGTGTAATTTTTTTTGTTAAATAAATGTGTGCTGCATAACTGAATGGCCGATTGACTGGGAATTAAATAAAGAAAAGTTTGGGTTCTGACTTTTACACAGTACTGTAAATATAAGCCTATTATGTCCACAATATAAAAATAGTTTTCATGTTCATCCACAAAATAAAATTTCACAAAGTGAATTTCAGGCACGAAAAGAATTACTACTTACAAAAACGCATTTCGTGCCACAAAATCAATTTGGTGCACAAAATTCACAAGGTAACAGTTGGCACTCTGTATTCTCCAGTTTGTTATTAAAGGATAAGGCTGGTATTTTTTAATGCATTGCTTACCGTCAACAAATCCTATGAAAATAACAAAATCAGCAACGAGTCTCGTCCATGTAGCCGATGCCCAATGAAGCTATGTCCCGTGTCCCACTTTTTCCTCAAACAACTTAATAAGCCGGCTGTAAACACGTTTGCGATCTCAGGAAAGTCGTTTCATAGCACAGAAAGTAGTCCCCGGCGTAATGAAGAATTTGTTTCCATTTGAATTTGATTTGGTAATAACTACAACAACCTGACTTTTCATGGCAACAGTTAGCGACTTTACACATGTAAACTATGTCTTTGTGAGTTGTATTTAAAGGTTTTTAGCTTAAAATTGGAGCCAATGACTTCCGGGTTGAAGGCTAAAAACGGTACGTGGGAAATCAGAAAGTAACGGGAGTAGAGCAAACGCATTGTTGATTTTGTTATTTTCATAGGATTTGTTGACGGTGAGAAATGCATTAAAAAACACCAGCCTTATCCTTTAACAAAGTTTGTGGGTTAAAGCTGCCCAAGGCAACTTCACATGTTGGCGGCCCCAAATGGCCCCCAAATAAGGTGACGTCATGTTTACCAAACCGGCCAGACTATGATGCTTTATACCAAAGATATCAAAGGGACGAGAGAGACAACATGCTTTTTCAACTTATGAATTTTCCTCTTCCATATTAACTTTCAAAAAAAAAAAAAAAAAGTTTGATTTAGATCCTGTCGCCAACGTAAATGTGTGTGGATGAAGTGAAAGTATGTAAAAACATTGGTAAAAACATAGATATCGACAGATACTGGTAAGAAAAGTTTGAACCTGTTTTTTCAGCAAACCATGCCAAGGAAGTGCCTCAGAGAAAAGATTCCTATTATTATTTATACTGTGTAACACTGCAAGATAGAAGAGGAAGTGTGAGAGGGGTGTGTTCGTAAAAACACATTCCAAGAAATCCATGCAGCAAATGCTTACTCAAGCACTTTTGGCGATGTGCCTATAACATGTTGCATAATCAAGCAATGGCTATGCCTACATGTTTCCCCTGTACATACTGGTTGTGTTGTTTGGGAACTGGCAGCTTCAATTCAGAAATATCATAATATGATGGCATATTGTAAAACCCTACTCAGCAGCCTTACCTCGATGAGGACGAGCACACTGGCGATGAAGACGAAGGTCATGTTGAACGCCAGAAGCTCCAGGAGAGAAAGAGCAAGGCAACCTTTCTCACTGCACTCCTCCACAGCTAGAAGGCTTTGGTTAAGGTAGAGAAACCACCAACATCGTGGAAAGTTCTTTGACTTATTTAGTATTAACTTAGTATTCTGGAGAGTTGCTCTTACCCTGTTTATATGCATCTCTATATCCCAGTCACCTACTGTATAAGGCTGGGTATTGGCAAGGACCTCACGATACGATACGTATCACGATACATGGGTCACGATACGATACGTATCACGATACATTGTGATACGATACATATTGTGATACATTGCAATACTCTACATAATTTACAGAAAATTTGAAAATAGAGCTGAAAATACAACTTGCTGTATACCACCTGGGTAGTCTAATATATACATCACATTATATTGATAACTCAGCGGACAAATTGAGTAAAAACTATTTAATTCAAAGGGATTTGAGGGAAATTTAAGGACATTTTAAATCTGTTTAAAACATGAATATTTTTTTTTAATGTATCGATATGAGGGGCGGGAAAATCGATACAGTATCATGGAAAAAAATAATGCAATACTGCAAGATTTTTTTGCACAGCCCTACTACTTTATATCAGTGATTCTAAACCTTTTTCATATCAAGGACCCTAATTTAGTCCACATTATGGCCATGGGCCCCCATTGGATGAAGTTTTGTCTCTTGAACCCAAATCTGAGAATATTTTTATTGTTAGATATGATTTTGCCCATGTTCCATGACTCCCTGTATTGTAGGTAGAGAGATAACAGAGAAACTGTGATCAAAACAGTCATTCTTCTACATTCTCTAATTGTGTTAACGTCTTGTAAATGAAATAATGCTGAAGTTTAACAATTCATCAATTTGCCCCACATTGAGAACTACTGCTGTATATCACTGTATACATCAAGAATCAGAATATTCTGAATATTACCATTCAAGATGTGAACTCACAGAGCAAATGCTGACCACAAAACAACAAAAAAAGGATATAAACATGCCTCAGTATGGACCAAGTTCTACAAGTTCTCTTTTCGGATTTTTGATATCGACTTTAGTTTTGAAAATATTAATTTTTGAAGTTGTGAGAGGGCCTGGCCTGTCAGCTAAATTGTCATAACTTCATGACCGATCGTCCAATCATCATGAAACTTGGTGGATATGTTCAGATATCATCAATACCCATGTGTGCAAACCTGTTTTAAGATTGAACAGTAGGGGGCGCCACAAATGCCAAAAAACTATCTCCTAATCCCGATGATGAAATTGCATGAAATTTGGTATATATGTTCAGGGAGGATGTACTAGTCAAAACCAGAAGTTTTGTCATCATTGGTGGAAGTGGGCGGGGCCTATGGTGTAATAACCATGCAATAGCCTTGTCTGGAATGGCATTTCTAGCATTCAGAAAAGACCTGAACCCCTTTCATGGCCGCTTGCGGCTATATTTTTGTATTTTGAGTTCTCGTGATCATAAGAGCTTCTGCAGATCATTGGATATAATACAATGTGCTATTTACATGAGCCAACTCAAATCAGAATACCCGAGCATCCTGAGTTGTAGCGGCATACTGACACTGAAGTGCAGGGGAATTCCATTTCACATGGGAAGTTTCTGGAGGCGTTTTAAAGGATACAATTTCCGACCAATGTGAATTTGAGACGGGTGAAGAGGCGTACAAAAAAGTCCACAAACAGGCCCATCTGAAAGAGACGGGAAAACAGAATTCCCTGTTTATTTGCAGCATGTCGTATTCGGAAGCTGTATATATTTATTTAGCAAGAAAAAAACAAGATATCACAAAAGCACGTACCAGACCAACCGTGACTCCAATAGCGAACACCAGTATCCACCGCACAGCTTCATACTTTTTGGCTTTCTATTGGCAGACGAGAATATCTTCATATAATCATTTCTGTAGTAAAATTGGCTCTCTTATAACACACAATCCATTTCTTGTAGGACTAATACACGTATGATAACACATAGTTCTAATTATGCACGTATGATGAGGTATGGATATTGTCACGCGTGTGACCCTTAGTGTACCCTTATTTTACAATAAGGGTACAGTAAGTTAAGGGTTAGTTAAGTGTTACCAATAAACTTTACTTACTTAATATGTTCCAGTGTTTGAATTGTCAGTGGTCCATATTTATATACACTCCCCCCAATATGTTTTATTGTTATTTGCATTCTATTTTTCTTTGCTGTATCCCAGAACAATTTACTGCTGCAATAACCCAATTTCCCAACAGGCATCAGTAAAATTTCATGTTATCTTACCTTGTTGTCTATTACCTCCAGAACCTCCACGTAGGGCTCATTGATGCAGCGGTCATAATCCAGGCTCTATTAAAGCAAAAACAAAGGCTGAACACAAATTTCAAATAATATGAATGTATCCCAGGTGCCGCATTAACCCATTAAATATGAAGAGCTTCATTGCAACTCTCCAGATGAGGGTTTCTCTCAAGTTTCTCACCTCATAATCCTTCCTGGGTAGAATCTCATCTTCTTCATCTCGGATTTCCCCAAGGATTGCCTGGAAAAGAAGGAAAGTTCAAAATTTATTAAGCGAGTTTAGAATTAATTTGGCCACTGAAAATTATTTGTGGTAGGATTTTTTTTTTGTCTACCAGCCCTTGGCAGGAGCCAAAAAGATAATTTTGGACACTAGTGGTAATAATAGGAAACAATAGGAAAATTGGCTGGCCCTTCTGAGCGGTTTATTTCACTCTTACTTTCAGTTGTTTAAAATTTGATACTGGAGCGCCTATTCTCTTTTTTTTCTCTTTTGTTTGTATTTGTTTCTGTTTTAATTTCTTTGTATTGTGATTTGTTGGTCCGCTAGCTAGCTATCATTTTCATTTCACCTTTGTTTGATTTCAAGGTTAGAAGTTAGTTTACTCTGTGAGTTTTTGTTTAAGTCGACATTGTTAAAAGCATGTTGACTAACATTACAATTATGGTTAGGCTTTGTTTAGTGTAAGAGCTGACTTGCCTTTTTTTATGATCTACCGCTAAGTTTTAGCTAACGTTAGCTAGCGTTTCTTTAAAGTTACGCTGAAATGAAATATTGCTTTTTCACCTTTTTAGCTCATTCCATCATATCATACACCTACTTCACATTATGCCAAAAAAAAAAATTTTCTTGAATTTTTATATCATAATCTCATTACTTTTACTTCCTGGAAAATGGAAAATCTTTAGTGGTGACTTCATCGTGTACGAGAAGGCGTAGATACAAATTTCAACCAATAAAACCATCATAGATTTTTGAACACCACCACCCCTCTGCCCTTCCCATCAAATAAAAGTGTCTTTCTCTCCTTAACTGATATCCCATTGGTTTGCACTTATGAATGATCCCTTCCCACCTTATGTCACACCACAATACCCTGTTTCAACAGGGAATACATCACAGTAAGTAGGCAAGATGCTCTCAAAATGCTCAAAAGCAAGCTACCTTTACTATTGTGTTGATACTTTTTTTGTTTTGTTTGACGCTTCTGAGCAATTTATTTCACTTTTATTCTAGGTTGTTTATCAAAACTTGATATTAGAACACCTTATTTTTTGCTGGACTGCCGAGCAAGGCAACAACAGTCTTTGTCCCTAACTGACTGACTGACTGACTGACTGACTCCCCATTGTTGAAATGCGCGTGCATGACTTTCCCATACCAGTGGTGGAAAGTAACTAAGTACATTTACTCAAGTACTGTACTTAAGTACAATTTTGAGATACTTGTACTTTACTTGAGTATTTCCATTTCATACTACTTTCTACTTCCACTCCACTACATTTCAGAGGGAAATATTGTACTTTCTACTCCACTACATTTATTTGACAGCTTTAGTTACTTTTCAGATGGAGATTTGACACAATGGATAATATAACAAGCTTTTAAAATACAACACATTGTTAAAGATGAAACCAGTGGTTTCCAACATTTTTGGCTTTTGACGTCTTACAAAAAGCAGTGTGTAGTCGGGTCACATTTCAGATGTCTATGAGTTGTTAACAGCTCCACCAAATAGTGATTTTTCCCTCTAAACCTCACATGGTTTCATTTCAATAAATGTTAAAAAATGAAAGATTAGAGAAAAAGTCCAAAAACTGAAAACAGATTTGTGTATCAGAACTTTGTTTTTTCTTCTTTCCTCTCCCATTAATCATCTCACGAGCCCTCAGATTTATCTGGCGACCCTTTGGAGGGGCCCGACCCCTAGGTTGGGAACCACTGGACTAAACTAGCTAACTGTATAGAAAGTAGTTCAAACTAGCTCCACCTCCAGCAGCTACAACAGTAACATGCTGCTTACACACTGATGCTTCAGTATTAATAATCTAATGATGTCATATATAATAAAATATCAGTCAGAGGGACCAAACCACTACTTTTACTTTAATACTTTAACTACATTTTGCTGCTAATATTTATGTACTTTTACTTAAGTAGGATTTTTCATGCAGGACTTTTACTTGTAATGGAGTACTTTCACATTGCTGTATTGGTACTTTTACTTAAGTAAAGGATCAGAGTACTTCTTCCATCACTGTCCCATACATAGGTTTGTCTGTGGCGCACCGCTGCAATATCAGCACGGCCCCAACAAAATCAAAAGTTGGCCAATGGATAGAAATTGATCTAAATCAATCTCTAATGCACTAAATATGTACACATCATATCATGTCTGTCATTTGGCGATGTGTAGACCAGTAGAACTGCTGTCACTGTAGGGCAGTTAAGGACAAGTACTTAATCCTATTGAAATTAATTACTATATGTGTAGATTCAGAGCACTCCAATCCATTTTCCATGCCACAGCAGCATAGCCCAAGAGCATGAAAATGTTGCCCTATGTCCCACTGAGTTTCACTAGGGTATAAGAAGGAACAAGGAAATCGTTTTGTCTAGTTTAACTTGTTATTCTTGCTTGCTGTTCTGTTGGAGGCCTTAAAATAAGTGTGGAGAGACATTCAAGGGGAGCTGTGTGTGTGTCTGAGTGTCTGTGCTCGAGAGATTTTTTTTTTTTTTTTGGGATGTCATACACTTCAAGATTTACCCCCTCTGAGACTAGAATCATTTAGGCGTAAGCAGGTTGCCTTGTCTTCTTGATTTTTGGCGGTTGTGTGATGTTGTCATCAGCTTCGCCTTGATGTTAGGAATTATTGGAAATTTTGAATGATTGATCATACAATTGATATACTTGGGTTTCATACTTTAACCTGTCTGCTTCATAGACAAAACAGTAGAGCTGCAACGATTAATCGATTAGTTGTCAACTATTAAATTAATTGCCAACTATTTCGATAATCGATTAATCAGTTTGAGTAATTTTTTAAGAAAAATAAGTCAAAATTCTCTGATTCCAGCTTCTTAAATGTGAATATTTTCTGGTTTCTTTCCTCCTCTATGACAGTAAACTGAATATCTTTGGGTTGTGGACAAAACAAGACATTTGAGGACGTCATCTTGGGCTTTGGGAAACACTGATCCACATTTTTCACCACTTTCTGACATTTTATAGACCAAACAACTAATCGATTAATCGAGAAAATAATCGACAGATCAATCGACAGTGAAAATAATCGTTAGTTGCAGCCCTACAAAACAGGTGGCGAGTTTGAAACTAAGCTCATTTTCACTTGTTCGTAGATTCGTAGATTCGCAGCCAGCTACAAGATCTCAGGACCTCCTGACAAAGACAGAATATTCATGCTCACTGTTCTCTTACCAGCTGGTTAATTGTTAGCTAAAGGGGTTTCAACCCCAATGACCTGGCACCAGCCCCCAAGAGACCAGGCCTTCTGTCATCAACAATGTCATTATGTTAGCCCTAGAATAACATATCACAGTCAGACAAGAAGGGACAAAAAATACAGGCCTTCTATTGAATGACATAAAAATAAATAAATAAATTCACAACCTAGAGACCTTGTCAGGTCAAGCTGAACAAGCTACACATTTGCTATCACAAATAACCCAGTAATAAGCAAATAATGGCAGTGTGACCCCTATACGCGCCGTTCTCTCGTGTGTGGAGAACGTCAGACCGGAGTCTGTTCAGAAATGTGGTACTTTAATGTTACCTTGCTTCTAGGCAAATGTACATACCTGACAGAACATAACTTAACTCACCGTAACCGATACGGTCTTCTAGTAAATTCGGCGTACAGGTGGTCCACCAAGCAGCACTTTAATCCAATAAAATCTCAACTTTTAGAATTGGTTCACACTGCTCGCTGCCGCTCTCGTCTGTATCTGGGCGCAGAGAGGACTGCGAGTGTAACAGGGGAATCAATTCTAAAAAGTTGAAGATTTATTGTAATAACTGCTGCTTGGTGGATAGCGTGCATGCCGAATTTAAGAGTGGATCATGACAAGTCGTACAACGTCTTAAACTATGTTTTATCAGGCATGTACCTTTTCTGATAAGCAAGGCAATGTTAAATTGCAATATTTTTTAAATCAATTTGGCGTGACCTTCTCTTCATTAGAGTGAACGAGACATATCAGGGCTAGGTTGAAACTGCATATGGCCAACATATGCCCATTTGTCCGGTATGCATTTATGCATTATGCATTTATGACGGATTTAGTGTAACGTTAGTTTGCTTGCAATACAACAGAACATAGAATATGAAAACACAACACAGGAGGGTGGAGCAAGCCAGAAGGAAGCAGTAAGGAAAGCTCATCATTGACTCAAGTTCTGCGAACATGTCCCATCTTGATTTAACTAAGAGATAATGCACTTTACATATTAATTGCACCCTTCCTTACCAGCTCCTCGGGTGTACGCGTCTCTCCCTCCCGGCAGCAACATTGGCAACAAAAACTGTTTCCACAACACGCCATCTTCGTTGTTGTCTCGTGCTGCCTTCACGTCCTGTAGTAAAAACTGTCAAACCCCTTCAGCGTTTCTTCTTCTTCTTCTTTAGTTTTGAGGCGGTTGACATCCAACTGAATGGTGTATTAGCGCCACCTACTGGGCTGGAGTGTGGGTAGAGACTTGGAGGAGCTTGTTGTACAGGTGCCTTCTCTTCTTTCCACTCTCCTAGCTCTGCTGCCATCTCTTGATCATCTCTGTCCATAGAAGAGCTTTAGCTTCTGACTTAAATCCGAACATAACATTTCAAGAAAAATGAAGAGAATTATTCTAGTATATCATAATTAGGCAAGATTCTATCATATTTGGGGTGCATTTTTTGAATTTTTGAGTGGAGAAAATCCACTTGGAATACAGAAAATAGAGTGAGAGACATTTTTTATTCATGAATAAAAAAAATAAGGTTCATGAATAAAAAGGTTTGTTTATCACTTCATTCCAGAATTTACTGCGATAGTGATATTCACAGAATAACTACTCTAAAATTTTATTACAGCAAAAACTGCAGCTATTGTCAATATTCAAATGATAAACTGAAATCAATTCATTATACGGGTAAATTCTGTACGTACTTCCAGACTGGAGAAAGACTGGAGATGGGATTGTTTATCTATAAAATAACCCTTTTATGGAAACATTGTTACATGCTTTATCTGAAATTTTAATCCTATTAATGTCAAAATGCCATCTAGGATAGGAGAAATTATAGTGGTATTCTTTAGAGGAAACACAGAGCACAGAACCATTTTTTTTTTTTTTTTTATCAATTGGTGATGACATCTTTCCTAATTTTCTGTGGCTTATTTTTCATTATGAAGTTATATAATAGTTTATCTAGATGATTGCATATAGATTTAGACAATCCTTCAGATTTAGATAAGAGCACTCCTCCCTGAATACTGAGATCTTTTTAAATGTAGTTCAGTACAGGGTTAATATTTATGCTTGAGATCTTTTGAGGTTTTTTCAGATAAAGCATTTGCAGAGGTGGGGACTCAAGTCACATGACTCGGACTTGATAGACTCAAGTCACAGTTTTCATTGCTTGAGACTTGACTTGATGCATGAAGAGAAGACTTGGGACTTGACTTGACTTGGGTTCTGGTGACTTGGGACTTGACTCTGACTTGTACTCTGATGACTTGAAAAGGTTTCTAAAGTCTTGACTTGAGATCTTGTGTTTGTGTAAATGACTTAGATTGAAAGTGATGAGATTTGTTCCAGCGGACGACTGAATTTAAATTCTGTTTTCTGAATTTGTATGGAATGATTGAATTTATTGAAGTTGAAACTGATTCTAGAAATCAAACTCATGATGCTCTTACCAAGTTTTTATCCTATTAAAACCATATTGCATTGAAAAGTCCTAGATATGTCGTTTTCTTTCAGATATTAAATTGATACTGGACTCTTGATTTGTTCTGACTTGACTTGCTGTTCTACATTTAGACTTGAGACTTGACATTAATGACATGGACTTGACTTGGACTTGCCTTTGACACAGCTATTACCTCCATTGTTAAGTGTTTTTGCAGCATTCATAAAATATTTGATTCATTTTATTTATTAAGTCTGGGTTATTGGGGTCCTTCTCCAAACCCATAAACCGCAAAACCTGAACCTGAGGTGAACGGTATTTTCAAGTATTTACCATCTGAAAGCTGGGGTGAACGGTATTCTCAAGTACGAAATTTGTATCTACCATCTTTCTCTAGGGCACTGAATGCAGCATCAGCGTCTCCCCACAGTATCACGTGACAAGAGTACCTGACGCCGAAAGGCAAAAAAATGTCAAAAAACACTCAAAACTGTCAAAGCTGCGTGACATTTACACATGCGGCCATTTTCTAAAATAAACCTACCTCGATTTGCTCAAATAGAATACATTAAAAGACACTGAATATGTTAGAATGCCTACTAGCATTGAAAGAAGTTGCAAAGAAAAGCCATTTTGATTAAGCTAAAACGGGTTAGCAAGGAGCTCATCGTTATGCGTAAAACATCGCGCGACTTGACCCCCTTTAGAGAAGTGAGGCTAGATTCCCACCATAGAGGTTCACACATTCTCCTGCTGCATTCCGGTGCCATTGGAAAGACGGCGTTCCTACTAAAAATACCGTTCACCTCAGCTTTCAGCTTGTAAATGCTACTAAAAAATACAGTTCACTTCAGCCTTCAGCTTTAGTTGAAGTGTATATTTCATTATGTGGCCACAAACATGTACTTGTGGTAAAGTCATAGACGTAGAGGTCCACTGCCAAACTGAGTTCCCAATAGGCTACGAGCTGAAAGCTGAAATGAACAATATTTTCTAGTCGTATTTACCAACAAAATAAACAATTTTCATCACATAAGTCGCTGTGTGATCACAACTCTTGCTGGATTTTTGGTCTAACGTGAATTCATGTGTATCAGTAAGTGCGCGTGTGTTAAGTGTGGAAAAAGTGAAAATGTCAACACTTCCAAGTCGTTGCTCTTATTTGCTGAGTCGTAACGTCGGATTTTCCCATAGGACCTGAATGCAGCATCGGCGCTTTAAGTAGCTTTTGAGCATCAGATAGCAACTTGCAGCATTGTAGCAGTCGGTCGGGGGAAGACATCCTGTGGCACCGGCAGCGAAAAGACAACCATTGACTACCAAGGAAAACGTGAGTAGAGGCGGTAACGTTGCGTCTCGGTAGCTTTGTTCTCCCAGCATAAACAGAGTACGCGTGGCTGGAGTTTACAGGGTAGAACGTGCATCTGTATTTCACTTTCACTGTATTTCCAACCGAGCTAGCGTCGCACGTTATTTAGTTCTGCTTTGTTAACAGATCTAGCAGGATAGCTAGTTGCTTTTCTAAAAAAAACGCATTTGCTACTACTTTGCCTGCGTGTGTGTGAGTGCGAGGTAAAAAAAAGAACACCTAATGTTAGTAGGTGGTCCTAGACCTAGTAAGTAAACGGCCCCGAAACATTATCGCTGTGTTTGGGACAGAACAGCAACCAAGCTAAAACAAAGAAATTACATACCGCGTAGAACATGATTTAAGACTCTTAACGAGTCGTTATGGTCTTCTGGTGGACTCGGCATATAGATGCAGGACGTAATTTCAGTAAGAAGTCAACTTTTAGAATTGGTTCGCTTGTTATTCCCACGATCACATGGAGAGCAGTAACGTCAACGGCGTGGAGGGTTTTAATGTTGACACTTTTTAAAAATAAATAGTTGCTTCTTGGATTATGTATTGACCGAATTTACCAGAAGAACATATGGATCCGTAAAATGTCTTAAGTCATGCTTTATACGGTTTCTACGTTTGCCAGCAAGGCAACATTAAACTGCCGGATTTTTTTAATGTAGTTTGGCGTGAGGCATTGTCCCATGGAGAGTATGTAAGAGTGTTCGAGTATCGAGGATATCTTGGTAACTGCACAAGAATGAGGATTTTTTTTCCCTTCTTTTTTCCCTAGTACACATTAGCCATCATGGTGAACCAGGTTCAGCGAGTGGACGGTAGCTGGCAGACATGCAAGAGCGACTCCAGCGGGGCCAGCAACAGCGGCGGAGAGAGCTCCAAGGAGAGCTCCCGGTGCTCCACGCCGGTGCTAGACGCAGACAGGGCCGACAGGCTTCGGGACAAGATGCGGCGGAGGATGGAGTCCGGTGACCCCTGGTTCTCCCTGGAGTTCTTTCCTCCCCGCACCGCCAGTGGAGCTGTGAACCTTATCTCAAGGCACGTCCAGTCAAAATGACACAAGACACTCAGTTTGCTTGACATAAAAACAAACAGAACATAGCACATACAAAAGTAATACATATCATCCATATCATATCACATACCTAAATTATATATGATATGGGGGGAAATACACATACACAGTGGTGGAATGTAACTAAGTGCATTTACTCAAGTACTGTACTTAAGTACAATTTAGAGGTACTTTACTTGAGTATTTCCATTTCATACTACTTTATACTTCTACTCCACTACATTTCAGAGGGAAATATTGTACTTTTTACTCCACTACATTTATTTGACAGCTTTAGTTACTAGTTACTTTGCAGACTTAGATTATTAATACAAATTATAAATCAACTAATAAATTCTGATATATTTTTTATAGGTTAAGCTACCCAGCAGTATATAAAGTAATTAAAATTAGCTCCACCTTTACCAGCTGCAACATTAAAGTGATGAACACATGAATGCATCAATAATTATAGTCCAGTAACATGATGTATATGATTCTGAAATGGGCCATTCTGCATAATGACTACTTTTACTTTTGCTACGGTAAGTATATTTTGATGCTAATACTTTTGTACTTTGACTTAAGTAAGATTTTGAATGCAGGGCTTTTACTTGTAACAAAGTATTTTTACACTGTGGTATTGCTACTTTTACTTAAGTCAAAGATCTGAATACTTCTTCCACCACTGCATATACATACTGTATATTACATAGTGAATCCCTGTCCAAGAACCTTAACACACATGTACAGGGATAAAAAAAAAACTATTCAAAGACTAGAGAAAAGCTTTAAGGCTGCTTTTAATAGAAGGGAGCGTTTGTACATACCTCAGGTCCTCTGGGACCAGAATAGCTAAAAGACCAGCAGAATCTTAAAGTCAACTCTAATGCTGACTGGAAGCCAGTGCAGCAATCTAAGAAATGTGTAATGTGTTCAGTTTTTCTTGTCATCATCAAGCCTTTTGCTGCAACATTTGATTAAGCTGGAAGACCGGAAAAGAGGGAAATTGATTTTCCTTTTGAGACTGCCAGGATCAAACCCAAGGATTGTTGTCCATACATTTATTAACACATTATTATCCCTAAACACTGTAGAATTGTCTAAAATCATTTCTTTAAGCGCCTCGTTTTTCTTCAGATTTGACCGCATGGGCTCCGGAGGGCCCCTGTTCATCGATATCACCTGGCACCCGGCGGGGGACCCGGGCTCGGACAAGGAAACCTCCTCCATGATGATCGCAAGCACGGCGGTGAACTACTGCGGCCTGGAGAGCATCCTCCACCTGACCTGCTGCAACCAGACCAAAGAGAAGATCACTGGCTACCTGGCCAAAGCCAAGCACCTGGGTCTGAAGAACATCATGGCCCTGAGAGGAGGTAGGGGGAGCCAGCAGGAGTCTGGTGTGAGGGCTGCTGTTTTGGGAGTGAGGTGCTAATAGATTTGGGTTGACACTGACTTACAGTCTTGTGCATTTTAGTAATTAATTCGTTCAAGGCCTTCTACAGCTTTATAACTTTAGAGTAGGGCTGAACAATTAATCAAAATTTTATTGAAATTGCAATATGGCCTACTGCAATTTTCAAATCGCAGGAGGCGCAATATTTGTTAAAGGTGAAATGTGTCAAAATACCATTTTAAATGAAATATTGTGGTGCTGCAGAGATGTCCTGGCCTACACATCATGTTCTACAGACTTCAGAAAACATCTTTGTTTGGTACAGATCCCCGCAAAAATCACACCATAGTCATTTCAATACGTTTTTCAATGAAAATGAGAATAATGATGTAAAAATGATCATTCCCTCTGATATCGCAAATCATATCGCAATTGCAATATCAGTCAAAATAATCGCAATTAGATATCTTTTCAAAATCGTTCAGCCCTAATCTGCATGTAAGAAATATTAAGAAAGGAAAAAAATAGTAATAACACCGCTATTATTATTATTGTTATGATTACTTTTATCTTTATTGTTTGTCACATATGAATGCCAGTTGATGTGTATGTCGTTCTGATATCTATGTAGACCCAATTGGAGAAGACTGGGAGGAAGAGGAGGGAGGCTTTAACTTTGCCACAGACCTCGTCAAACACATCCGCTCTGAGTTCGACGACTACTTCGACATCTGTGTCGCTGGTACGTTCTCCGCCTCCGTGTACAACTGTAGACATCGTTTCATTGGAACTCCATTCGAAGGATATCAGGAAGCGATTTTGAATATGTTTGTCTGTCCTGTATGTGATCTTCTGTGTCCAGGCTACCCCACGGGCCACCCGGAGGCGGAGAGCTACGAAGACGACCTCAGACACCTGAAGGAGAAGGTGGACGCCGGAGCGGACTTCATCATCACCCAGCTCTTCTTCAGGGCCGACACATTCCTCAAGTTCGTTCGAGACTGCAGGGCGATTGGCATCACGTGTCCCATCCTGCCTGGAATTTTTCCTATCCAGGTAAGCTGCTATTTCGGGGACGAAAAAATGGATCAAAGTTCACAGGTTGAAGGGCAGGTGTGGTCATACTTGGAAACCCTTGCTTAGAAACACATATTTGCCTAATCAAATAAATGAATGATGGCTAGTAAATGGTAGGCTTGGGCGATATCCCAAATTTTATATCGTGATACTGTCCCGCCAAAATATCGCGATATACGATATTATCACGGGGGTTGAATTATTCGGATATCGCGGATATTGGATATTTATGGAAGTGTAATGCATTCACTTGAGAAAAAAATGTGCCCTGTTTTTCTGAATTAACAAGATAATTATCTCAGAGAGAAGTTTTCATGGAGAAAAAAAAAATTCTGCTCTGTTTTTTAGTTTAATCCAGTTTTATTTTGCTTTTTACAAATACAAATGGATTAAACTAAACAGGCGGGACATGTTTGCTTCCATGAAATCGAGCTCTCAAGAAGGAATGAGAGCTTCTCTTCTCTCTCATTAATTCAGAAAAACAGAGCAGAATTATTTTTTTCCCCATGAAAACGTTTCTCAGAATTCTGAGATAATTATCTTGTTAATTCAGAAAAACAGGGCAAATTTTTTTTTCTCAAGTGAATGCATTATGCTTCCGTAGATATTCGATATCGCGGGAAATATTGTGATATTCACAAAATATCACGATATTTGATAATATCGAATATCGATCCAGGCCTAGTAAGTGGTGTGATAAATTACAGTTCTGCTGCAGGCCATTTATTCATGAGGCAGTTTTCCAAGAAACACGTGGATAAGTAATGTAAATTCAAGAAATTCTAATCTGCAGACAAATTAGTGCATTTGTATCCTTAAACTCAAGGCAATATTCTGTAGGTCTGTGTCTGTTGATCATAGATTTTAGAATAGACCATTCTTGTGTTCAAATTTCTCCGCCCCAGGGATACCAGTCTCTGCGCCAGCTTGTCAAGCTGTCCAAGCTTGAGGTACCAGAGGAGATCACCGAAGTCATCGAGCCCATCAAGGACAACGACGCTGCCATCCGCAGCTACGGAATCGAACAGGCGGTGGAAATGTGCCGTGTGCTGTTGGAGAGCGGCGAGGTACCCGGCCTCCACTTCTACACGCTGAATCGTGAGGTCGCCACCATGGAGGTTCTCCGGCGGCTGGGCTTGTGGATAGAAGACCCCAGGTTGGTGACCCTCTGTTTAGTTGTTATGAGACATTGAGTTTTTCAGGAAAAAGTCATTACTCCATTATGAAGTGTTAGGAAAGAAATTGGAACCTCTGTAAAGTCAAAAAAACCTCTCGATTTACAGTATCTTAAATCTGAATAAATTGTCCTGAAAAGAAAATTTGATTGAACACCCGTTTGAAGCTAGAAACTGTTACAGTTTTTCTCAATTGTTTACACACTAAAACTGGAACTATGCACACAATGGTGAAAACTTGAAGCTCATGTGTCAACAAAAAAGACTATTTCTGCAAAACTCTAAGCACAATTCCTTTGTTTTCACTGAAATAGCAATTCTAAATCACATTTTTGCACAACTCGACACACAAAATCTCATCATTTAGCACAATTTTCATAATCAAACCTTGTTTGTTCACATGGAAAACACTGGCCTTCAAATGCCAAACTCTAATTACCAATTGGTCTCACTCACGCCACACCAGCTCAAACTCAATTGGCTAAACTTTTCAAGTATCTGTCAGAGCATAAAAGAGACCTCAGGTGACCTCTACTGTGTTGGAAAACAATGGAGCAACACGCAGCACAGAGAGATAACAAATAAAGATTTGCTTTATGTTACCTTTTTTGATTTGTTCATTGATTTCGTATATGATAACAGATCATTACATCCATTGTCCAGACTGACAGTCTAAGCATTTTCTCAGAGTTTTGAGAACAAAACTGTTATCTATTTTGGCAAAACTCATACATAATTGCACTGATAAGGAAAATGAAAAAACACTTCTAACAATGTTCAGTATGACTCATGATGGAACCTGTGTTGTGAGTGCAGCCCAACTGGACCTCATTGGCAGGACAATACAGTAAATGTGCATTGTATCATACACAATACTGTAACAACAACACTCAACGTTTCACTCAACTCAAATTTTACAGTATACACTTGAATATGTAACATGACCTCATGAGGCCAAAACGTATATACAGTATTTTGATGGTTGTGTTTTTAAATTTATCGCACCAGTGTGAAATCAATGTTCAATAAGACCTATTCATATGAGGCCTGTGTGAATCATTTTGATGGAAAAAGTCAGTGTTGTGTAGTTTTGGCAAAAGGTTAACTGTTGCTGTGCTTTGTGTGTAGAGTTTTGAGAAATTGAGCTATAGTTTCAGGAAACTGTAAGCTGTTGTGGTGCTACTCTCACAAGAAAAAGCATCGTCTTAGGATACTTTTCCAGATGATTGTTCTGGAACCATTTTCTTTCAAACTATTAAATAGTGCATGTTGGTACTTTGTTTAAATATTCCAGACTTTTAGACCTTGTTTTCTCAGTTGTGACAGGAGTTAACGTTTTTCTTTGCCAGGCGGCCTCTTCCCTGGGCAGTGAGTGCCCATCCCAAACGGAAGATAGAGGATGTTCGACCCATCTTCTGGGCCTCCAGACCCAAGAGCTACATCTACAGAACCCAGGACTGGGACGACTTCCCCAATGGCAGATGGTAAGCTTCATTACTCATAACTCTACATAATTTTGTAAAAAAAAATTTAACAGATTCTACCTTTTTAGGCTAGCAAAAGCTCCACATCATTTATATTACATTCCTTCCAAACATTAAAAGATTCTTTGGACATACAGCTATTGTAGGATAAGGGCAACAGGGTCATGGAGGCCTTGGTCTTGCTACAAGCAAACCTGTAACAACACCATTGGGGAAAAGAAGAAGCGGGTAATGGAGCAAATACATCTTCAGGAGGAAGTGGCAAGATGTGCCAAAGCAGTTTCTCAGACTAAGCAGCGACAATGGAGGAAATGGGAAAGTGTAGCGAGGAAGGAGCGTAGTTTGGAATATGGAGGCATCTACAACCAATTGCCAATAGGGATTTGATTTTCTCCCCGCTGTAACATCTTGCTATGTACTGAAGTTCATATCAGGTATTTGTTCCATATCGACAAGGAGTAGAAACTGATTGTTGCTGTCTCCAGTTTCCCGGAGCTTTATGATCCATTGTTGTCTGTGTACTGAGAGCAAAGAACCAGGTCAGAATCCTTACATGCGCACAATAGCTGAGTCAAACAGCATTTAAAAAAACAAGTGTTGTTTGGAAATATAGACGAGGTAACGTTTTGCTTGATAAATAATCAGGGGAAGTCGTTAATTTGCCGAATAGCTCTACTACAAAATTGATATTGGACAGGCAAAACCAAACTTGATATCTGCAGCACCTCGACCCACGACCCGCCTCCCGGCGATGGGCTGCAGTGAGCAGCCAGAGACCAGAGCGTCAGGCGCTTTTGGTGTGAGCGCACGGTAAGCATCAAATTGGCTTTGTACATGAGGGTGAACAAATCGGGACCAATACCAGCCTAAAACCTGACCTAGTGTTGGGTCCAATACTGAATTAACTGTTTACCTTCATAGTTACTCCTGTCATGAGAAGATGTAGTAGATGAGGCATATGAAAGGAATAAACTCGGTTACACCTTCTTCAGTATACGTGGATTGGATGTGTGAAAGGTAAGTATGTGTGAAATGGGTAGAGTGTGGGAGGTGTTGGGGTGGCAAGTGGGTAAGGTAAGTATGGTGGCGAAACAGGATATTGTGAGTATGGGGTGTATGGTGTGTAGTAGCCATGACTGAGTTCACTGTGGGATGTGACTGGAATGACGGCAGTCCCAGGGAATGGTAGGTCAACAGTTCTCTTGGTCTTCTCTCTCTATTAGACCTCCTGAGTGTTTCAGTGGGAGAATCATTGCTGTCACAGCTGCGTGACTGGTCTCTGATGCTAGTGACTGGTCGTTGTCTATTTCTCTCCCTAGGTGGCTTGGGGACTGTGGTGGCTGCTGGGCATGAAGGTGGATTGACGGGTAAGTCCTTTACCAAGAGAAGCAAGTTACGATGGAGAGTTTGGTGTTTGCGTTCCCCAGACTCTGGGCTGATTTTGTACACTGGGTTATCTCCAACCTGTTGCTGGACCACATAGATTATCTTCTCCCAATATGATTTAAGTTTTCCAGGCCCTCCCCTGTCATTGAGGTTTCTGACAAGAACTCTGTCTCCTGGCTGGAGGATTACACCTCTGGCTTTCTGATCATAGTAAGCTCTGCATCTGGAACTGGACTGCTTGCTGTTCTCTCAGGCAATCTTATATGCCTCTGCCATTCTTCCTGCCCACTTCTCGGCATAGCCCTGGTGTGAGACTGTTTCTCCTTCTTCAATGAGGTCGAACAACAAGTCAACAGGGAGGCGGGGATGGTGGCCATATAAGAGGTAGAAGGGTGAAAACCCAGTTGCTTCATGCTGGGTGCAGTTGTATGCATGTATGATTTGGGGAAGATGGTCTTTCCACCATTCTTTCTCCTTGTCTGCCAGTGTCCGCAACATCTGGAGGAGGGTCCTGTTAAACCTCTCAGCAGGGTTGCCTTGGGGATGGTAGGGTGATGTCCTTGAGTGGCCAACACCAGACAGTTGTTGGAGAGTCTTGAAGAGCTCATTCTCAAATTCCCTGCCTTGATCATGGTGGAGCTTAGAAGGATAACCAAAATGAGGGATAAAGTCATTGAAGATCCGCTCAGCCGCTGTCCTGCCAGGCTTGTTCTTTGTGGGATAGGCTTGAGCGAACCTGGTGAAATGATCTACTACTACCAGGATGTACTCATACCCTCCTCGGCTGGCTTCAAGGTGCAGGTAGTCAATACAAACAAGCTCCATGGGTGAGTTTGATGTTATGCTCCTCAGGGGTGCTCGGACATGAGTGACAGGTTTCTTCTGTTTAATGCAAGGACATCTACGTGTGACATATTCCTCTATTTCCTTCTTCATGAACGGCCAGTAGAACCTCTCCCTAGCCAGAGTGAGCACCCTCTCTGTGCCAACATGGCCCATGTCATCGTGGAGGTATTTGAGGGTGGTCTGCTTAAACTTATCAGGAAGGACAAGCTGGTGTCTCTCATGGGTCTGCCGATACAGAAGGCCATTTTTCAGGTGCAGCTTGTTCCATTCATGCATAAGTTTCCTTGTGGGCATACTGAATGCTGTCTGTGTGTTCCTGCTGGGAGTAGCATTTGTGAGGCAATGTTAATAGCAGCAATCCAGGCCACGTCTTTCCTCTGGGCAACCCTAGTTCCAGCACATTCTGCCTCCTGTGACAATCCCTCTGTGCATTCAGCCACAAACTAATGGATATCAAGAGGACAGCGGGACAGGGTGTCGGCATCAATGTTTATGTTTCCGGGCCTGCACTTGACATCAAACCTGAAGTCAGAAAGCTCTCCAACCCAGCAGTGGCCAACAGCATTGAGCTTTGTAGTACTCATGACATAAGTCAGGGGATTGTTGTCAGTGAAGACAGTGAAGTGTGGGGCATAGAACAGATAGTCCCAGAACTTCTCGCACACTGCCCACTTTAACGTGAGGAACTCAAGCTTCCCAGAGTGGAGATGGTAATTCTTTTCAGCGGGTGAGAGGGTTCTGTAACCATAGCCAATGACTCTCAACTTCCCATCTTGTCGCTGGTATAAGACTGCTCCTAGGCCCTTCCCTGATGCATCAGTATGGACTGTGAAAGGCAGGGTGAAATCAGGGTAGGTCAATACTGGTGGGTTTGTCAGTGAGCTAATGAGCTTTTCTAGGATCCCTTGGTGGTCACTGGCCCACAGGACAGGGGTTCTAGAGGACAGCTGGGGGCCTTTAACCTTTCCTCTGTGTGGTTTCAGATGTGGTCCTGCTGCAGTCTTTATCTGGAGTAGCTCATAGAGGGGTTTGACTATTCTCGAGAAGTCCTGGATGTAGGTCCTGTAATAGCTCAGGAACCCAAGGAGCCTTTGGACATCACCGACAGTCTGAGGTGTCTTTTCTTTCAGTGAGAGAACTGCCTCCAGGTCTCTGGTGTCGATCCTCACACCCTCAGCTGAGACAAGGCGACCAACATGCCGCACCTCCCTCTTGAACAACTCACACTTCTCTGGCCTGAGCTTGACACCATGCTTCTGAAGGGCCCTCAGGACACTTCTGAGTCCCTCTACATGCTCCTCCAAAGGACTTGGCATAGCACAGGACGTCATCAAGGTAGGGTATGCAACACTCGTCTCTTAAGGAATCCAGCATTTCCTCCATGCTCCTCTGGAAGGCTGCTGGAGTGTTCAATAGGCCAAAAGGGACCCTGACCCACTCATACAGTCCCCATGGAGTGATGAAGGCTCTCAAGTGCATGGAGTCCTCTGCCATAAAGCCTGGGTGGTATGCTTTACCTTGGTGAAGGATGGAGAACCAGCTCTAGCCACCCAGTGTGTCAGTCAGGTCTTGTATGCGAGGGAGTGGGTGCCTGTCAGGAACTGTCTTCTGGTTAAACAGCCTGTAGTCTATACATAGATGGAGACTCCCATCCTTTTTACGGACACAGATGACAGGCGCAGCATATGGTGACTTTGATTTGACAATCCATCCCTTGATCAGCAAGTCCTGAATGTATTCTTTGACCTCTTTGTAAAATGGTTTAGGCACTGATGTGTAGGCTCTCTGAACAGGAATATCATCTTTAAGGTTGATTGCCATCTGCAGGCTTGGAATGCAACTGATGTTGTTGGCATCGCGGGCAAAGGTAGTAGACTCCTCCATATAGCATTTTGGTCACCATCTCATGCTGTTTCTCTTCCAGGTGACTTGGGTCAACAGGTAGATGCCACAGTTGTAGGGGAGGACCATTAGCGCATAACATGGAGGACTGGATGCTGTTAACCTCTGTGCAGGACGTCTCACTCTGAGGTAAGTCAGTCTCGATGACTTTGGCAATGTGCTGGATGGTGCCAAGTGTGGCTCTCTTTGGCAGGGTGACTTCATGTTTGGTATGATTTTCAATTGGCACTTGGATGTAAGGATGTTGGGCACCTTGAATTTCCAAAAGACACTCCCCAACACTTAGCTGTTCCAACAGTGGGCTGTCTTTTGCTGACTCAAACAGCACCACTGGATCTGATCCAGTGAAGTCAGGAAAAACTCTGCACCGTACATAAGTGACCTGACCAGGTGGGACAGTGATGTCTAGTTTTCCCACTCTGGTAGCTGCAAGGTTGTCATTGTCTGGACTGGATGCTTGGGCCTGAATGAAACCTATGTAAGCCACTGCTTGTTCCTCGTCAATGGCCATTGCATTCTTTAGCAGGTGGGCAACAGTATATCCATTATACAACAGTATATGTATATCCATTCATGTAGCAGTTCAACAGGCACTTCTTCCCAACCAGAGGTGCAGTAGTGTAGTGTGTATTTCTGACATTTGTAGAGGGACAAGATGAAGGAGCACCCCGTGGCTTAAGTTTGCTTCTGGACTCAGTTGTGGAATAGTGTGTGACTGGAGTTTGGGATGCGAGGTGGGACACTGACCCCTCTGCACAGACTGGCTCTTGTTTCCCGAGCGATTGGCCCTCTTCAGACACCCAATTGCCCTGTGCCCCACTTCACCACACACAAAGCAATGGCCGCAGTTAGGCAGATCCTGCTCAATCTATCTGGATCAAGCTGGCAACCTTCCTCGTCTGGAGGTTGGAGGACCATTGGCTGGAGGATGGTTGGCGGAAGTTGGCTGACTGACAGGACATGAGTATGCGTATGCCACTGGTGGCTGCCTTAGTGTCTGAGCAGGTGGGAACTGGCTGCCGGCCTTCAGTCATGGAGGCCACTATGCTAGTCAAGGCTTCGATCTGTGCACTAAGCTGTTGGATAGTCTTGTTGTGGTTTACCGCCATTTCTTGCTGTTCATGACAGTCTTCACCTGTGCGCTGTGGGCATGAGTGACTTTGCGGCAGGAAGTTTGACCTAGCCTCCACTGTCGTTCACTTTCATCACTGGTCATCTTCATGACCTCTCTTAGTATCTCCTCGTCAGAAACCTGGCTGTTAGTGAGGAGGGGTTTTAGCTCCCTACGGATGCCATTATATTTGTAGCCAAGCCCCTGGTAGATGGAATGGAGGTGGAGTTCCTGAATAGTTTTTGGGTCATATCTCCTGTCATATCTCCTGTCAGTGTTGGCCTGTCTTGAAAGAAAAACGATCTTCTGTTTAAGATCAATCAGCCTGTAGAGGAGCTGCTGGGGTGACTCATGCTCACTCTTTTTGGCACACATAAGCTCCTGAAACAGCTCAACACTGCCCTTGTCTCCAAGGTGAGACTGCAGGAATCCTTTTGAGCTCAGTAATTGTCATGTTGTCTTTGTTCATGAGCATGTCTTTGCAAGCAGATTGATGAGGGGATTCGAGAAGGCTTCAGTGAATCGGAGATCATCAGAAGCGTGCTAAGGGTTGTCAAACCTGGAAATTTCAAAGACTGGTGTAGAGACTGGTGTAGGTAATGTCTGAATTTTGATCATCAACTTGTCCCCCATGGATCTTGAACTCTCATCACTGTAGGTAAGACAGATCTCAAGGAGACCAAGGTGCTATGGCTGGGGTGTGGTGTAGGTTCAGATAGGTGGTTGTGTGTCAGTGGGCTGTGTGTGGTGGGTGCAGAGGATGTAGGGCTTAATCTACACTGATGCAATTTTCTGCCAATCTCCTTATACATAGCCTGGAGCTGCTCAATGGATGATGTGGTGTCATTGGTGGGTGCTGTGTTAATGGGCATAAATGATGTGGGATGTCTAACCTCTGCCTCAGTGACAACAGATGGTGTAACAATATCAACGGTATGTTTCTGGACAGCATTACAAATTATGTCATTCAAATACATCAACTGTGACAGACCCCCATCTTCAGAACCTAACAAAACCTCAGATTGCATAAAAGTACAAATATGATCAATACAACTCTCTTCATCTGTTTTGCTGAACTTATCTGGATCTTGACCGTTGACTGGACCGACGTCCTTGTCAATCAAGAAGACCTCAGTGGCAGACAGTTCATGCAAATTCTTCTTGATGTTCCAGATTAGTCCTTTATTCCGGTGGCCCTATTGTTTGTAGTCAGATGCCCTGGTGCTGCAGTGCTCCCTTTTATGCAAGGATCCCCTCTGTTCCACTGGTCACCTTCCTCTTTCTCTGGACATTCACAGGCAGTTCCCTGGCTCTTCTCTACCACGTTGTTCTGGCCCCTGTTTCAGTGATCACTGGATCTGCTCCGCAGGATGAATATCATGGACTTGACTGCTTCACTAGTTAATTACCTTTTTTGTCATATAACAATATAAGCTCCACATATGAGCCTAATAGCTATGAAGATTTGCAAATAATTTATACTGTATTTACAACCATACAAAATCATGAGGATGCCTGGGGGTTTCACCAAATAAAAACGAAAATTAAATCACCAAATTACAAAATGAAACTAAAGAAAAGCTGCATCACTGTCCATCTATAAAGCACCGGAGTGGACATTAGTTTGTGCCTGTAATCATGGCAACCAGGCAACCAGCCGGCTAGCTTAACCTAGCATAACAATGATTATATACAGTATTTAGCATCATACCAGTCAGGTAGCCATCCATTTACAATAAAACAACAATAATAAGAATACTCTTACTGCAAAAAGAGAACATTAATGTTTGGTCACAAATTACCCTGTTTTTCTTGACCGTTACCAAAGTTCTACGACCATTAATTTCCCCACAATATAAGCCAATGACGTTAGCTAGTTAGCATAGATGCTATCGGACTTTTACCTGTCTTAAAAACACATTTACAGAGATCGTATTTACAACAGAACGCACCCAGGCTTAGCTATGGGTCTCTTCTAAATGTGTGAGGGGGCATTGTGTTCACAAAATGTACAAACCTGTAGAAACAGGATAAGTAGAGAGATAAGAAAGGACACGTTGTCGTATCTCAGGCGTTCTTCCCCTCTGCCTGAGAACCCGACCGACGCTGATAATATATGCCAACATTTCCCCCTAGTGACGAACACTGCTATACATTAGCCACTATAAATGCCATACAGGAATGAATGAAAGATGGATTGCTCAGTGCAATCAAACAATACCACATACCAATACTATATAAAAATATACAAATTGTGACAAGACGTTTATGTGTGTCACACTTGGGTTGGGCTCACTTTGGGAGTTAAGGATTCATAGTCAGGGAATTACAGCAGGCCACAAAGTCTGCTTCTGAAACAGCCAAAAAGATCTGCCAGTGGCTCTAAAAGAAAAGAAAGTATACCAGTTGGGGTAAAGAAACATGGAAATCTATCTTATGACTAAGACAGAAACTGCATATCCTATCATGTTATGGCTACTAGTACTTATGCTTTCTTAATGTTGTCCATCTTCTTCACTTTATCTTCAGAGTTTCTCATGCATCCAAGCTCTGTCTTGACTGTCTCTTTATTTTAGTGATATTTCAGAAGCATATATGATATTCATCATCCCACAGACTGCAGGGATTAAAGTTTTCCATCACTACAATGGATTTCCGTCTTTTTGGATTCCAGAGAGGTGGTGGAACCACAAGAAAAAGGAGAGAGCTGATTAATTAATTTAGATTAATTTATTCTCAGGTTATATTATATAATTTTTTGGAGGTAGCGTTTTTTCTAGGTGAGGTAGTTTTTTTTTCTAATCAAATTGTGCATTTTCCCAAACTGTGAAGGGAGGGTGATTTACATTTTCTCTGAATGCATGCATAATTCCATGCATAAATGAAATGGCAAGCATATGTGCACTAAAAGCAAACTAGCAGGCAAGTAGAAGATATGCATTCAGATCAATTGTGTAAATAAATAAATAAATGAAAATGCAGTTGACGACACATTCGCCGGGCAGGTTAGGGTTTTTGTTTTTTTTACATCTGACTTAAATTTGAATATTAAAATATTGTTCTGAAAGCCTTATTCCCTTATTTACTAGTGTAAAATTCTGCGTCATACTTTATTTTGTCAAAAGGAGACTAAAAAGTGTACCACTTAATTTCTTCAGGGGTAATTCCTCATCTCCGGCTTTTGGCGAGTTGAACGACTACTACCTGTTCTACCTGAAAAGCAAGTCATCCAAGGACGCGCTGCTACAGATGTGGGGTGAGGAGCTGACCAGTGAGGCCAGCGTCTATGAGGTCTTCACCAGCTACATCACAGCCCAGCCAAACCGCAGCGGACACAAGGTAGGAAAGATGGAACAGGGGATACTCTACTGGATGGTTTAGAATGATGATGAATAATAATTCCTGAAACGGCGTCATTGACATTTATTTTTACGAGTCAGATCTGAACGTTTTTTGTTTACCTCTTTACAACGCAAAATGGAAAAAAACCTGTGAATGCTAGTCGTTCAAGAGTGTGATGTCCAATCTTTTCAGTCTTACAGGAATAGTTCACCCAAAAAAGAAACTTCATTCATTATCTACTGACCCTCATGCCAGTTGAAACACAAGTGAAGTTTGTTAGTCCACAGGGAGGTTGCCAGCACAACTCCAAAACAACTGAAGTCATTGGGATCCAGTTCTTTAGAGTTCCAGAAAGAGCAAAAAATTACCATAAAATGACTCCATACAGCTCATGCAGCATAATCTGAGTCTTTTGAAGCCAAATGATCGGACTTAGTGGAAAGACCTATCATTATTTAGCGCAAACCAACAATTATATCCTGCAATTTGGTAGTAATTTCCACAGAACTCTCAAGCAATAATCTACAAATTTTCTTGGTATGTCATTTTATGCGCCTAGGAAGCCCTTGGCATTTTCCATGCTGGTACCAACAGGCTGGCTAAGATGTATGGTTTCTCCTTATAGGTGATGTGTTTGCCATGGAACGACGAGCCTCTGGCTCCAGAGACTAACCTGCTGAAAGATGAGCTGGAGAAGGTCAACAGGCGAGGGGTGCTAACCATCAACTCCCAGCCCAATATCAACGGCAAACCCTCTTCAGACGCCATAGTAGGCTGGGGACCTGCTGGAGGCTACGTCTTTCAAAAAGTAGGACCATAGTTACCTTTGTTTCTTCTGGGGAGTGGCTAGTGCACTCCATGTACTATTTTTCCTAATTAAGACAATAGGAAGATTGACAGAGACACACAGAGAAGGGGAGAGAATGGATTTAATCCTAAAACAGAAGATGTACATGTGTTTGAAGAGTTGGGCACCCAAATTACGCCACCAGGACCATATTTGTAAAAGCTCTAAATGTTAAATGCAGGTAGCTCTTTGCCCAGCATCACAGCATTGTTAGACCAAGTTGAAGAGGTGAATAGGATAGGATATTACAGTAAAAAGGAGATAGCAAAATAATTTTGTCTTCTTCTTCACTATTGGTTTGCTGTATTGCCTGCTGGGATGTGTGCACTCAACTAATTTGCATGTGTTGATGCTGGATACCCTATATATTTTGGAAGAGAGGCATATCAATGCTGTCAGCCAACCTCAGAAATAAAAATCTCTCTCTCTCTCTCTCTCTCTCTCTCTCTCTCTCTCTCTCTCTCTCTCTCTCTCTCTCTCTCTCTCTCTCTCTCTCTCTCTCTCTCTCTCTCTCTCTCTCTCTCTCTCTCTCTCTCTCTCTCTCTCTCTCTCTCTCTCTCTCTCTTTTTTATTTTTAACTTCTTCTCCAAGCTATGCTTGGAAGCTATTTAGATTCAGTAAAAGGCAATAATCAGTAGAACGCCAACTAAAATCTTACAATCTCTATCTGTTTAGAAAGCACTGTCCATTCATTGTGCCCTGCTTTCATGTGTCAGTATTACCTAAAGTTTACCGCTAGTTTACCGTTCAGTCTAATTTGATTTTTAGGTGAAATTGACAGGCCTGATTTTACTTAATAACCTAGCCTCAATCTTTTTCTTGCATATCCAACAGGCCTATCTGGAGTTCTTTACCTCCAGTGAAAATGTGAACGCTCTCCTCAAAGTGCTGAAGAAGTATGAGCCCGTGTCAACTACCACATTGTTAACGTACCAGGCAAGTTTTTATAGAAAACGACATGTCATATAGTGTATACATATACATGGTATGATGATAAATATTCCTTAAAGTAGGCCACTTGATGATTTTATTTTTTGCAGTAATAACGAATGACGCATCTTGTTCTCTTTTATTGAATCTCTCCAGGGCCGTAACCTGAC